>NW_026589732.1:9985966-10272497 GCF_907164565.1 Psammomys obesus | reverse complement strand
GCTCCTACTATTTCCCACTTCTTACATAAAATTGCATTCACTCTGCCGGTCCGTTGGCCATCAGGCTCAGCATCTGCTTTGACAGTCTGCAGGGCAGAGGCTTTCAGAGGCCCTCTGTGGCAGGTTCCTAGGTTGTTTCCTGTTTTTTTTCTTCTGGCTTTCAGAGGCCCTCTGTAGCAGGTTCCTAGGTTGTTTCCTGTTTTCTTTTTCTTCTGATGTCCATCCTCTATGCCTTGTGTTTCTAGTTTTTTAAACCAGGTCTGACTTCAAAAGTTCACACTCATAGATGAATAATAACCAAAATGCAGAACCTACAAGAACTTGTTTTTACCAAAGCCAAAAGTCTCCAGGGAAGAAGAAAAGCTTCAAATGTGACTTAAATGAAGCAGCCCCACACAACAGGGGCTTTGGGAGCAAAAAGGGAAGAGACACAAGAGGAGTAAAAAGGCTTAGGTTTGAATGACTATGTGACCTCAAGCATATTGCCAGTCACTAACTCACTGGGCCACATGTATGAAACAGGATTAAAGATATCTGGAATTAACATAAATAAATAAACATTACAAACGTTCATGACTCAATTCCAAGCACAAAGTAATGATCAGTTATTACTTCCTTCTTTTTCTATCTACAGGACTGATGTGAAGAGCCAATGATATCATTGGGGATGGATTGGAATGTCATTTATATGTAACATTGTTGTAAGAAAGAAGGAAAAACAATATATAAAAGAAAAGCAAGGAACAAAGACCCCAATCTCCAGTGTATCTCCATGTTCATGGCATCATTACTCACAACAGCCAAGACAGAAACAACCTAGGTACTCATAAAAGGATGGATTTTAAAATGTGATATACATCCATGAAATATTGTTCTGTCTCTAAAAGGAATGGAAACCCTGCTGTCTGAGACAATATGGATTAATCTGGAAGGTATTATGAAAAGTAAAATAAGTTAGAAACAGAAGAACAAATTCTATTTCATAAAAAGTGTGCAATGAGTCTACCATGGTTTAATGCCTTGAAATGGAATAAACTAATAGGTGGCTGAAAGCTGGGAATTGGGGAAACCAGACAGTATTAGTCAGAATTCAGTGTATCAATTATGAAGAGAAACAAGTTCTAAAGATCTATTACAGCTATTTCTTGAAGGAAACAATATATTATGTACTTAACACGTTGGTAAGACAATAGAGCTTTTGTTCATTGTTCTTGCTATAGAATGATAATAACAATACAATAATACAATAATAATAATAACAATAATGATAATAGTAATGGCAAGAAGAAACCTTTAGAGATGATGAGTCAATCTGTGGCATAGATTTAGTGGTAGTACATAATTATCATTATCATCAAACTCATCAAATTACACACATTATATGTATACAACAGTTTGCATTTCAGTTTAACTCAATAATATAGGTTTTTTTTTTCCAGGAGAGTGAAAACCAGATAAAGATAAATAATTTTCTGTATTGTCTTCCAACTTTCTTAGAGCCTAAAATTATTCCAAAAATTTTAAAGATGTAGTATAAAAGGACCATGTCAGAGAGCCTACAAAGAGTCAAATCTGAGTATTACTTCCAGATCTTTGTGACAAACTCAAGTGGCTAACAATCTTCAAAGAAAGAAAGATTTCAAATGGCACACATCTAGACCCTTTTCTCTATCAGAGACCTCAAGGGACCGCATGGAAAGAATGCCAAATTTCCAAGCCATGACACTCATATTTCAACAAATATTTATCAACTATGTGCCAGACATTGTTCTAGACACTGAATAAATCAGTAAGCAGGTGATAAAGTTTCTGCCAAAGTTGAATTTATGCTTTAGTGGAGAGATATCAAAGTCTTAAATGAGCATCATAAACACTATGACAGACTATAGAAAAAAAAAAACGAAAAAAACAAAAAGGGATTGGAGGATTGTTGTGTTGAACAGGCCCTGGGTTACACACTTTTTAAATTGGGTGATTAGGGAAACTCATACTGATCTGAAAGGACTAACCCTGGAAGTAAGCTCTGGGAGGAACTTTCAAGATTGCTAAAGCAAGGGACTTTCCTGTTAAATCCACGATTTAATAGGGCAAGGCACTCAAGAATGGTAGGATAGAGTAATCAAAGGAGAGACGAAAAGGAGGTGGAACTTAACCAAAGTCGTCATGGGGGCCACTGCAGGAAAACCTGTAAAGAGTAGGAAGCCATGGAAGCTGAGGAGAAGAGTGTGGCCACCTGCCTTCCACTTCAACAGACTCACTTTGGTTTATAAATTTAGGGTAACAAAGGCAGAAGCAAGAAGATACGTTATAGGAGAGATAGCTATTTTATTCAGTGGAGTAGCCACTGGTTAGTTGTCCATGTTCCAGTAAGTAACCGCCACCGTGCTCATGTAAACTACCACAATCAAACTCAGTGGGTCACAAAATAAATAGATAATAAGTCACACAAATGTATTATTTTAAATGAAAACTACAAAATCTCTCAATGGAAACAGAAAGTAATGTTTATACATAGCCAAAGAAGCACCTGACCAGCAAAAAAAAAAAAAAAAAAAAAAGTGCTAGAGGCACAGCTCAGCAGTTAAGAGAACTGGCTGTTTTTGCAGAGGACCCAGGGTCAATTCTTAACACCCTCATGATGCCTCACAGCCATCTGCAATCTCAGTCCCAAAGCCCTTTTCTGTCCTCTGTGGACATGAGACACATATACATTACATGTACATACATGCAGGCAGACACTTATACACATAAAATTGTTTTTGCATTAAAGAAAAAGAAGAGGGAGGTCACAGACAATTGCAAATGACAGGGAACCAGAAAGTTCCATAAAAGACTAACTTATTTATCCAAAATAACAGAAGTGTCTGCAGAGGAAAAAATATATACCTATTTTGTAATACTTTACATTGATTTCAACAACTGAAATTTTTCCGTCATTCAAAAACTTATGGGGAGAAGGACACAGGTCTTCACAAATGTCCATCATTAATTTCCAGGCTAGTGTTTGCCCCTGGGATACCACATATTTGTTATCTTTAAATCAGTAATCTAGTTAATCTCCCAGGCCTTTTGAAATGGGTACACCTTTGTAATGGTGGAAATTTGCCCTCAAGATGTTGCTGTCAAGCACTGTATAATGTTTTTCAAGCATCAAAGATTCGTAACTCAAAGGAGAAGAAGAAACAAAACTACTTCAGTGGTGTGGCAATCTGACCTGTTTTTCAATTGACTAAGTTCTCAAATGTGCAAATGGAATGGAGGCTCCAAAGTCATCACTGGTAGAAACGAATGGCGGGCAGGCTGAGTATCCAACTATTCTGATTGGCAGGAGAGACTCGGAGTGAAATGAATATTTTTTAAAACAGAAATTATATATGGGAAATAGAAGGAGAGACCTCAGGGGCCAATCACAAGCACGATATATTAAAGAACTAGATGTCTAAGTCAGAATGTGGAAGCAGTGGATGGGTATTCTTGGAAAATATTTCATGCAGGGAGTAGCCTGGGGATGGGGGGGACAGAGGTTCAATATGAGGATTTCTCTGTATGGGAGGCAGAGAGCTTCATCGCTTAGATGCAGGAGGGCGTCTTTGAGATAGTCCAGTCTGAACCTATGCGCAGGTTGGGAGAAAGTACAGGAGAAGTAGATCCTGCCTCTTCAGTGAACTGGGAGCTCTCTGGGCCTGTTCCATTACACCGTACCAGCAAAGGTCAGTGAAGGTCAGGGCTCATGTTAAAACTATGGTGTTTCTATCCTCCCCGTTTACTCTGATATCTTCCGTCCTGCTACAAAACTATCTTATGAAAACCAGCTGACTGGCAAGTCAGGCACAATAGTGTGTTCTCTGTGGAGGAAAAACACTGGTGAAAGAAGCAAGCTTCATTTCTAGGAGTCCAGAGTATTTTGGGCAAAACCATGAATAAAATCTGCTATGACAATGAAGGAAATAATGGGAAATTATGAGGTAACAAATATGGTAAAAATGCACAAGAACAAAACAGAAGGTTTTTGTTTGTTTGTTTGTTTGTTTTTTAGCACAGACAATTTAGACTTTAAATAAAATCTTTTATCAGCCACCAGTTCATTTCTGTTTGACTTCAATCTATCAATAAATGTCTTTGACTCAGTAGTACATTAGTGATGACATCTGGAGGGACATCAGCAGTTATGATTACAAAGTCTATAGAAGCCCTCATAGATATGAGACTTGAGCATCACGTAGCCAAAAACTGAACCACGAAGTTACAAATAACGACCTAATTTAGATAACCACTCTAGCTAATTTTGTTAACAATTTCACTTTGAGCTCATTATTAATCTATCTGTAAATAAACTACAAATTTTCCCACAGTTATTTCACTAATGTTGAATTTTCATTATGGCCATGCATCAAAAGAGGCTCCATGGAAGACAGGAGAAGGAATCTTGTCATTTCTGTCTTTTACAAAACCACATCTTATATGCACAACAAAATACATACTACATTGTCATAGAAGAATCATAGAAGAATTGACCATGAAAGTCCAGCAGAAGGAATGAAGAATTCTGTCTGAGGAGAACTCCTAGACACCTTTACTAAGCACTTAAAATAACCAGACAATATTCTAAAGACTTTACATATGCCAGCTACAACCATCAAAACACTACTATGAAAAGGCTTCTATGGTTATTTCCGTTTTGTGTAACAGTGAGCAGATGTATGAGAAGACCGTGTCCCTTCTGTGCGGTCACACAGCTAACAGGAGACAGCGTCAGAGACTTGCTACAGCCATTGCAGATTTTACTCACAATCATGGCCGCGTGCAGTGGGCCCATAGCAACCAGGCACTGTCAACAGTCAGTCATGACAGCAGAAGGGCTCCTGGGCCCTACTCAGTATTGGTGAACTATTGACCACTGATTGGTTCTGAGAGGGACTTATTTTGTTTAGTGTTATATATACCTACTGCTGAGCGCACTAATTTCCAATGACCAGGTCCAAACTCAGGGTCACACATGCAAACTTGATTAAACTCAGTGAATAACAAAACGTGAGTGTGAGGGAGATTTCTAAGAGGAAGAGAGGTGAACTGATAGGAAGGAGTGGGGGAGGGTATAGGTGAGAGTGGTCAGTATGCATTGTGCATCTGTGAGAAATTATCTAAGAACAAATTTCAACAGAGAAAGGAGAGAAGAGGGAGAAAGGAAGAGAGAGAAAAAAATGGGTATATGTGGAACTGAATCCAGGCATTCCAATTCCAGAACCCAAATGATAGTGCCTTGCAAATGTTGCAGGATGCTTTACACAGAAAATAGTGGAGGCAGAATTTATGTGCAGTGCTCAAGACAGCAGAGGGGATAAGTACAAAGGGAACAGCATGGCCAGGGTGTACAAGTTCAATGTCTGAAGATAACTTAGCAACGTATGAAAACAAATCAGAGAAATAGACCTAAAGGTGCCCAGGCTGGGACTGCTGCCTCTTATGATAGCCTCTCAATTTCTCTCCCAGATTTAGTATTCAAGTTGGGTTCATGAAATGGCCCTTCCTGTGACTCTAAAGCCAATTTTCTTCTTTCCCCGGTGGTCTCCCTTAATTCAATAGCTAGCTTTGTCAGCTCATCAGACAAGGATCCTTGGAGGGATAATCATGAAACTGCCCCCTTTTAATAAACCAGCTATTTTTAAATACCAACTGTTTAATGTTTGAATGACCACTCAGCACTGAGTATTTAAAAATGGTTCTGGGTATTTGGCTATATGGTTAAATAAAGTTTCTAATTTTTTTCTCCATGTCACAAAAGGCTACACCATAACTCATTATCTCAGTGAAAACCATTACCAAATTTTCCATGAGTTTAATAATAAGATGTTTGTCAATTACTTCATCGATGCTATATCCTAAGAGACTCCAAAGAGTAATTTCAAGGCAGCAAACATCAGACTCCCAATGTGATTATTGCAGGCAAGATTTGCCTTTTGGTAAATCTCTTCCAATAAAGGGACCTAGAAAAGCAGCAGCAATGTGGTGTAAGGAGTATTCATAACTGTTGTAAATCACATGCCTGGATAACATCCAGGAAGACCCACCATCACTCACTTCTCACGAGACATCAAGGTGAGAACATTTATTCTAGCAGCAGTCATGAGAGGTGTACTTCATTTACTAAAATGACTTGCTTTTAAAAGATGATGGTGTCTGTGGGAGCAACTAAAGAGATAACCAACAATATGAGAAGAGCCATTTTTCAGAATGGATAAAACTTGAGTTTGTTGGTTCAGCTCGGGGGGATACCAGGGAAAGAAAAGCAGAAAATACAGGAGAAAACAAGGATGAAGATTGGAGATTGGAGATATTAGATAGATATGGAATAGGGTGAGAAAGAGAGAGAGAGTAAGAGAGAGAGATGGGAGAGAGGAACTTCATGACATTAAGGAGGACCATTGGCTGCTGGCCTCATCTGCTCAGGGAAAATAAGGATGAAGCTTGCTATTTGATTTAGAAGCAAAAACACACCTTTGTTTCTGTCCTTTCCATCATTCCTTAGGATTACCCATCACTGGATGGCTCTGTTGATGCCACTGCTAATGTAGGTATTGCCACAGAAGAGTTCTCTGTCTCCATACCCAGCGTCACAGCACAAACCAATACACAATTATTGCTAAGCTGGACCCTGGCAACCACTTCCCAGAAGCTCTCCTCACTTCCTTACTCACCCTCAATCCATTCTCCACACATCTGCCAGAGAGAGATTTGTAAAATGAAAACTAGCTCTGACTCCCTGTGGCTATTTGAACACAGTTAAATCCCTTAATTTGCCAAATCTGTCTTAAGTCTGGCCCAGCCTTATGGGTCATTTTCTCCCGCTCTGTGATACATAAGTGTTGACTGTCTTTCCATTTTTCACATACACTAAGGCCTTTCTCTAGGCTGCCTGCTCTCCCTGAAATGACTTTCCTGACTCATTCCTTTAGTTATGTATGTGTGAGGTGCTCCTTCTTTGTCTGGAAGCCTCAGGCTTAAATGCGTTCTTTTCACAGAGTCCCCCAGTGACCTTCTTGTCTATGAAAATAACATGACAGTTACACTAACACAGAGATTCGGAGGCTAAAAGGATGGACAGCAAAAGCTGACCATCTCATTTCAAATCCACGAACCATCATTTGTTCAGCTCCCAAGCAAGTAAACCCAATTCCTTGGTACCCAGTTTCCCATGCATGTTGGAAATAGTGAAGTAATTCTTCAGAGGATGGTTAGGAGGGTGAAATAGACAGATAAGTCCATGGAACTCATAACACTATTTAGTCCTTTTAAGTATTATTATGTCTGGCCACCACAGCACTCTCTTTGCTTCCCTCTGTCACTGTGTTTTGTATTTTTATGTCTATGCTCATTTTCTGCTTGATTTACTATTTCATAACTCCAGTAGAGAAGAACTGGTGTATATCCTTAGTGCCTATAAAATGCCAACTCTTAAATGTCAATATTGAACAAATGAGTGAGTTGACAGTAATTCCTAATTCAGTGTGTAAGTTTGGAAAGGGCCCAGGTTATGTTGAAAAGGCAGAGCTCACTGACCACGGTGACCAGAGCTCCTGACTGGTGGTAAATGAACAGAATGTTCCAGAAGCATGAAGTCTTGAAAATGACCAGCTCCTGGAGGGTATGGAAAAGGATAAGAAATGCTGTTATAAAAGAAAGTGTCTCAGTTTGGTGAGAACATGAAAACAAAATACAGCTATGTTTCCCGCAGTGACCCTGAGGAGTGGACAGACATAGGGGATCCGAATTGAGGCGACTAAAAGAAAGAGGTAATCAGTGCATTGTTTTGAAGTTGTTGATGGGGAATTGAATTTGAGTTAACATGGGGAGAAGAAGTTAACATGGGGAAGCCAAAATACCAAGCCAGACATTAAGATCACAAAGGAGAGAAGTAGATCCTAAAGGCAGCCAATGGAAGCATCAGGAGTAAGAGAAGAGACCCTGGGCTGCTGGAGTTCCTCAGGGTGAGAACTGACGGGTGATGGAGGGAAGCTTTCCAGAACCTCAGTGCTCAACTAAAAAACAAACAAACAAAAACAACAATGCTTGTTTTTGGTCCCATGAGTTAAAAAAAGGAGAACATCCCAAAGTAGAGAAGGGGGCTGGACTCCAGACGAATGGACCAGTAAAGTGGAGGTTGAATGGGTCTCCGGCAGGTCTGATAGATGCCAGCCTTAACCAGATACTCTGATGTTGAGACAGCCATAGTTTCCTGTGTCTTGCCACATGCTTTAGGGCCTGTGGCACCGTGGGCTGAGTTTAGTAAAGTACAGGTTCTGTTTCTGGAAGACTATGATGCAGTCATATTAAGGTCATTTAACATTTCTCCCTCCAGTTCAATCCTTCTCTCCATGTTTCTCCAACCCAGAGGGAGAATGTGAATGCTACACTACTAACTGCTTTATGCATCTTTTCTTTGAGCCTTCCCAGGAGATGCCAGGAATGGACCAGCAGAAAGGAAGTCTGTATTTAGGAGGAAGAAAACAGCAGAAGCTACTGACAACATCTCAGCCCCCTAGGGAACTGTCAGGCTGGAATTTCTTTGAGCAGATACAGCAAACTGACATTTCCTTCCCACACTTCCTCACCTGTACGGCTGGGAAAGGCTCTTCAGATCCAGAGCAGCACTACAGCCAAAATGCCCTGATCACGAGAAATACTTGGGAGGAATTCTAGCCCTCATCCCTCCCTCATGTTGAGCAGTAGGTCAGGTGAATTACTTCAAATACATGCAAGGCCCTTGGTTTCCATGGCAACTGTTCTAAGAACCGTAACAATGTCAATCATAGAGACGGTGAAATCATAACTTGAACCCATCTTGCTGACAAAGATATCTTGGGAAGTAGCCGCTGCCCAGTGTCAGACTTCTTGCCTCTCATCCTGAGGAGAATGTTTTGTTTCTACCCAATCAGTTATGGGAATAAGGCAGAGAAAGGTTAGCCACTTGTCCTTCTGCTTCACTGGGCTTCCCTCTGCATGTATTCTGCTGATATGCTTGTAACTCATTTTCCCTGCTTGAAATTACAGATGGAACAATTCATTTTTCCACATCTCTTTCCTTCATAGGTGTAAGCACTTGAAGACGAAATATTGATTTTTCCCCCTACATACTATGAAAAATAAGGAAAGAGCTGTTCATTTTCATTACATTGTGCTTGTTGTTTTAATTTCATCGTGCCTATTTTGGCAAAGAAACCTCAAAATATCTATAGATGAAGTTCTAATCTAAGGGCTGAAATAAAATCAAGCATCTTTTGTCCACAGTAAGCAATGAGATAAGCACCTCAATGCACAGACTCTTGAATAAACAGATAGAATATCTGCTCATGTACAGTCTAGTCTATATTCTGGATTTGGCAGTGATGTTCCACAGAACTATATAGAAGATAACACACTTGTAATATCTAGAATCTATTGCTAAATCTTGTCAAAATTAAAAATAGAGGTTATTCAAGCACATTATCTTTCTATATCTGTTGGCTATTTTATTTGCTTAGTTTTTATTTTGTATGTACTCTAGGGCACTCTTGTCCTGCATGATGTTTTTAACTATCTTTTATTCTTTAGAGAATCTCTGAAAAAAAAATCATTTCTGTGCGTTTATTAGAGCCTTCAGTTTGGATACTGAATTGTTGCAAAACCAATATTTTTTACATTTTTTTCTTAATAACATTCTTTGACCCAGAGAGAACTAAAAAAATAAGCTATTTGATGTCTAAAATTGCAGAGATAAACTGACATTGTGTTCTGAAGGTGTCTTTTCAAGAGAAAGATGGAATTTTTAAAAAATGTAATCAAGTTATACAGAGCCTCTCACCTTCAGGTCATCAGTTCAGATTTGTCTGAGGTTGAGAAGTTACACAAAGTTGTGATGGCAGCTGGGCTCTCAAGTGCCCTCTGGGAAATGAGTCGGAGGTCCCAGGGAGGTCACTATCTTGTTGTCATTGCCCATAATTGACACCCATGAGTTCTCCAGGGAATCACAATTCCAAGAGAAGGCCACAAATTGGCCTAAGAGTCCTCTCTCTCTATGTGGGTCCTAAGGACCCTTATGTTGGCAAAGTTATGTCCTTAAGCATAAACTCTGTGGTGAGCAAAAGACATTAATGTCTACTAGCTGTAGAAAGTCCATGAGTGGTACCCTAACTTAATTCATGCAGCTGGGGGGTTTAAAGCCTCAGGAGGATGAAGACAATTAGTGGAGGAAGAAAAGTAAGAAAATACAAAGTAAATATGTGAAAACATGAAGGATGGAAAGAGGTAAGGTGCAGGGAAAGTAAAGAAAAAATGAAAAGATAAGAAAATACAGAAGAGGCAGGAAAAGAAAGAGGAAATAGGAAGAAATGATGAGTGTGGGCATGTGCGTGTGTATGTGTTTGAGAGAGAGAGAGAGAGAGAGATTGCTCCCACTACAAGGGTCTTTCTTTTCCAGAAACCTCATGTTTCACAGTTGCTAAATATGGCCAGAATTCCAGACTTACCAGTCTTTCTCTACAGAAGGAAAGTTCGTGGGGAAAGATAAAGTATTTCACATTCCAGGGAAGACAATCCAGACAGGTCTTATTCAATCATTTATTAATAGCTTCAAGAAAGAAATCCCACACCAATACAGGGAGAAAAAGAAAGCTGGGCATGTATTCCGTCCAACCCACAAGGACCTGGATAGACCACATTCCTAGCAAGAGAACAGCAATTTGAAGAGTACTTGATGTGTGTCAAATCTATACATTTGTAAACATATGGGAATGAATTACTTTGGGGAGGGCGGCTTTTATCTACTTTAAGAACTTAACAACAAGCAGAAATACTTAAGGTAGATTCATAAACTAATTATAGAAAAATGAAAAATAGACAAAGTTTTATAAAAAGAAATAATGACTAATGCTCTGAAGGTGATGGAAATAAAGGGCACTGCATGACACACCTGTCATTCTACCAATCCAGGCTTTATAAAGCTGATAATGCTGCCTCCACAAATTGTGTGGAATGAGACAGACTTAGAAGACAGACCTAAAATTAACTTTTCCTCTCATTATTTTAACCAGTTCATGCTTGATAAGAGAACTAACTGGCTTGGTGACAGTCTAGTGCCTATAGGCATACTTCTAACAGGAAGCAGGATGGATTGCCGAAAAGCCCACCATTATTTGACGTCTCCTTTTTCTCTTGGATGTGTCTGTGTGTAGGCATACAACTTGCTACAACTTTTGTCTCCAGGGAAGGCAAAGAGCCTAGAAGAGATCTTTGCTTGGCTTAGAATAGCCCATGATTCTACCAGCCTTTCCTCTGACTGGCAACAAAGTAAGTAAACTGGAGTTTTTCATTCTGGATACTTTAAGCTATTCTCCGTTCTTGCTGGAATCCCTCCCCCATTCACCAACCTAGCTGTTGTCAGAGAACCTGGCATTTGAAAAGCACAGAGGACATTTACTTAACATTTCCTTGACACCACTAATAAAAATGATATTTGGATTCCTTCTCTGTTTTATATTTCACTTTCTAGAAGACCGGAAGTAGCTGGAACCATACTAATTCAACTGTAAGGTAATAAAAATTGTCATTTATGAAGTAATTGTTATGGTCCAGTTTAAAACTGGGTGTTTTATAATTGAGTTTTCATTCAAATAAGTCTCTACAGTTCTTGTAATCTTGCCTTTTGTATCTTTGAAGACACAGGAGACCAAACAGCATGTCCAGTATCACATAGCTATCAAAAAATGTAAATTGGAACTCAAAATTCAAGTCTGTGGCTCTAAAATGTTTCACAGAATAATAATGATCTCTTAAATATTCCTATTTCTCTCAAAAAACGTGCTAGAAGACATCTAATCAGACCGAAGTTTCCACAGAAGTATGTTCACTCTTCTCACAAATGTATCCCAGAGATATGATGGTACAAAATGAATATAGGACCCGAGGACATTAGAATGGGGGAATGTGGCAACAGTATAACTCTGGAAACCTGAAAGCAAATGGGAAGGTTGTAAATGACTTACTAGACCCGTGAAGCTGGACTTACTACTGTGGTTATAAATAGCCCAGAAATTAGTCTATGCCAAGAATAAAGCAAGCTCCCTGTATTTTTGAAAGTCAAACACAGATGATACTATGTTGGGAGATTCCACTGGAAGACTGGCTGTGGAAGACTAGCTATGGAGAAGTAGAATTGGAGATCCTTGGTACTTAAAGGTTTATGAGCAAAGATGATGGATGAGACTTCATCCTCAAAATGAGAATTGAAAGGGATCCCCTATACCCAAAGAAGTGAACAGAGTCAAACTATGGCATAAGTTAAAAGGTAAGGCTGAGAATAATCTTCAGAAGTATACAAGAAGGAAAAAGAGATCACGGCTGCCTATTTTCTATGGCAATCTAGGCTTTTTCTTTTTTCTTCTTTTCTTCCTTCCTTCCTTTCTTTCTTTTTTTTTTTTTTTTGTTTGTTTGTTTGTTTTTATTTGGTTTGGTTTGGTTTTTGTTTTTGAGACAGGGTTTCACTGTGTAGCCCTGGCTTTCCTGAAACTCACTCTGTAGAAGGGGTTGGCCTCTACCACAGACATCTGCCTGCCTCTGCCTCCCAAGTTCTGGGATTAAAGGCGTGTGTCACAGTCACCCAGCATTCTAGGCTTTTCAAACACATACCCCAAAGCCCCTCTGATGCTACGATCTCTAGTCTGAAATTGTCTTACACATTTTAGGGACTGTCTATGTATCTCAGTGCCAGAAGAGAAATCTGTCTCTCTGTGTGTATGCTCTCATAACAAAATCTGAGAATAGATGGCTAAACTACAGAAATTAACCTCCTTAAAGTTCTTAAAGTCAGAAATCTCAGATTAAATCAGAACAGGTTGACCTGCAGCTGCAGCTCTCTGTTTGCCTTATAGATGGCCTACTTCTTAGAGATGAACTAAAATAGTAAAAAGAACATTAATCAACCAAATCTCATTATTCCATAGAGGAGAAGAAGAAAAAAACAACCTTTAACTCCTTCAACTTCTCATAAGGAAAATGTGGTCTCGACACATTAGATGAAAGTAGTAGTTATTCACTCATAATTATGCGTTCTCTAATTGTGTTTTCGGACCTCAGAAGTCAATAGTTTGGGGGTTATGATAATCATACTCCCTAATCCCTGGATTACCAGCATTGGTCCCAGCATAGTTCCTCTCACTTATCTGTCTATTCTCCTTCATTTACTTTTTCCTATATGCACACTTCCTGGTGCATTTAAAGCATAAAATTTCAAATTTATGAGGTATCTTACAAATGAATATAATATTATTCACATGAATTTGCAACTTGCACGCATAATATTTTGCTCCATATCTTTTTTTTTTTTTCACTTAGCAGTATTCTTTAGATCTATACAGAACATGCTTTGGTTTGTATACAAACAACAACAACAGACATCATTTAACATGAACAGAAATTTATTTCCTATGGCTCTGGAAGTTGAGAAGTCTGAGCTGGAGAGACAAATAGCTATCAAGTGGTTTCTCACTACTTTGTCCTATGATAGAGAGTAGAGGATGAAGAGAGCAAGAGGAGAGCAAGGAGCTGCTGAACTTGTCTTTCCATAAGGCATCCAGTCCTCTAACAATGGTGTTCATCATTACATTGGTGTAGTACCTCACACCCCGAGTAGCTCTTATGAATTCCTGCTTCCCAACACTTACACACTGGGATTAAGTTTCTGACTTGAACTTTTGAAAACACAACCAGACCGTTTTTACCATACACCTAAGTCATTGCTTCAACTTCACAAGTATTTCCTCGTCTGTGTTCACTCTGTACATTTATTTGAGCCTGTACTGAACAACAGCTGGGTTGTTTCCAAGTTGCAGTTCCAATAGAGAAAGTAGGCATTCCTGTAGGGTGTTCATCCTAGAGTGCAATGGAGTTGGCAAAGAGAGGTGAGGGTGCTCTCCAGAACGGATGCCCTGGTCTAGACTTCTACGAGTGACAGGCAGTTCTTCAGTTGCCAAGTCTGTGCTAGCTACCAGCCAGCTTTGTCATATCTGGCTAATCTGAGAAGAGTAAGGTAATATTTGTAGGATTTCATTTTCACCAGTGTTTAAGCATCTTTTAATTGACTTGTAATCACACAATCCCACTCCTCAGTGTTGGGATTACAAGTCTCTGCAACATGCTACACTTCTCTCTGGGTTCTGGTCCTCAGGCTTGCATGACAAGCATTTACCCTCTGCGCTAACTTTGTCATAAACAAGGTGGATGACATCTGAGGATCAACACTCTGGAGTTGACTTCCGGCCTCTGTACTAATGCAGACAAAAACAAACAAGCAAAACAAACTCACCAAACTAACCAAAGGAAGTAAGACCTTTAAAAAGTTCTGCTGAAACTCACAACTTGTATTCATAATAAAGAAGGTGTGGGCGATGGCACAGGGGCCAAAGCACTTGTCCCATAAGCATCAGGACCACATTTCCAGTCCCCCGAAATCAAGTAAATCCTAAATGGGCTTGGCAGCTCACCCACAGTTCCAGCTCTCAGAAGCCAGGGATCCCTGAAGCACACTTGTTGGCCAGACCAGCTGAATCTCTGAAGTATGGATTCATTTGCGAGATCTTGCCTCAATAAATAACAGAGAACAATGGCAGAAGAGTCCCAGTGTCATCTTCAATCCTCCATGAGCAAATGCGCCCACACAGGTATACACACATACACAGGAGATACATACAGAGAGAAATAAAAAAGAAATAGTATATGTGTGTATTTTAAAGATAGAGAAACACAAATGTTAGAGATTGCCTTGAAAATCAGAGACAGAAATACAAGAAATCGAAAACAAAAGACAGCCAGAAACTTAAAAGAGATTGCTTTTTCCCATTATATAGCTTGTAAAATGACTTGACTTTTTAGATATGTGTTCTTGCAATGTTTTAAAAATATATCTTTAAAGCTGTCTTTCCAGATTTAAAGTATCTCCAGCATCTTAAAACCTCTATACTTTTACTGCTTTCACAACATCAAAGAAGACATTTTTGTTCTTGTAAAAACTATTGGTGTACAGGGCTAACACACACTGTTGCATGCTTTCCTTATACATTACCGAACTTGGACTTGTGCCTGAATTCCAGTTTTTAATGTTAGATAAAAGCATTTACGTTTCAGGATTTGGACGGTGACCTGTCAAACTGTATGGAAACAGCTCAAGGCACAGAGAAATCAGCCTAAGTCCAAAGGCCCATGCTTATGGATTTGCACAACTCAGAACCTCAATTTCTTCATCGTCATAGTTGGATGATGAGACGGTGCTTCATGGGAAGTCTGTGTTTTAATGAGAAAGCCCTCTCATCATGCCTGGCTCATGACAAGAGCTTGTTAAGTGACAGACGTAAGCCTGTGATCCCCACATTATGAAGCCTCTTCCATTTTCTGCCAGCTGCATCTTCAGCCACCAGTTTGAAATGCTCCCTTCTGTTCTCATATCCCTTACACTTGATACAGACCATTCATTACTTTCGTCTGTTTGTGGGGTTAGATAAGGTCTCGCTATATAATCCCAACTGGTCTAGAAATCACTGTATACACCTAGTTAGCCTCAGACTTGGGGTTTGATCCTCTTGCTTCTGCCTCAAATGTTTTTACTTCTTATGTAATTATGTTGAACAACAAAGCCTCAGCCGGCAAGTCCTCCATCATAACCGGCTAATCATCTTGGGAGCACTGAGCAATTCATTTGTATCTCCTAAGCTTCTGCCTCTTCTCCATAAAACAAGTTAAATGATATTTATTGTGATGATAAAGTGAAGAACAAGAACGTGAAAGCGTCCAGGCTGATGATGGGTACAGTATAGATATTGAAGGCTGATGGGTAGTGTCAGTTCCTAATACATAAATAAACAAATGCCAAATAAACAAAATACCTCATATTCTTTGCTATCCCGGGGGAACATTTTGGGAAGATTAGAGTTTCCTCTGCCCTCCAAAAGGGTCCCTGAGAGATCTAACTATTCTAGATATAAAAGATTACACAGAAATTTTCAACCCCTTTGCTTCATACTGTGTCAACTAATTGGATTTACACCATGATCCCAGGCATCAAACTGTCCAGGTTACTTTCATTGAATTAATTTCCAATGAACTTTGCAGCACTTGGCAACATCTTACAGATTTGTCTACTATGACCAAACCAGCCTTTAAGAAATCACTAGTGAAGTTCGTAACAGTATTAGTATTGCCTACCTTTCAATACAACACACGCCTAAAACTTCAAATGTCTTGCACATCTGAAGCTGCCACCCCCAAAAGATCCTGAACCCCAATGGACTCTTCCGAATGGTGATCTCCCCAAGCAGCTTTTAAATGACTGTTTTTTTTTTTTTAAAAAAAAAAAAAAAAAAAAAAAAGAAAAGAAAAAAAATCTTGCAAGCACACAGCAATTGTTCAAATCAAGAAGACTTGGTTAGAAGAAGATCCAGGCTCCCAGCTGCCTGCTTGATACCCATTTTCAAAGTGAACAGGAGATCGGTTTAAATCACCACGCTCCTTTTTGAACAGCCTCTTTTCCTTTCATCCTCCCCACTGCTCTGGTGTCCTGTCGCGGAGAAGATGTAGGGCTCTCTAAATAGTTGAGTTCAGCAATCTTCTAAAATGCTGATGCAGCTCCCAGGGCTAAGGAAATGCAATATTTCTGTGACAACCTTCCATAATCCCAGGGGCGGCTCTCTTAGGTCAGCAGAGGTGAGCGCAGTTCCCTGTCAACTGGAGGAGATTACTCCAAGTTTCATTTGTAGCTAGGAAGAATCCAACCCCCATCCCTGCCCGTATGCATGCTTTTCTTTTTCACTGGAATAAATCTACAACCAGCACCAAATGCTTGAAGACATCACTGCATCTGTCTTCTCTTCCACTTTCATTTCTGGTGCTATTCCCCGCACGTGTGGCTGATGACTACAAATGCAGTATGGTCAGCCATTCAAGCATGCACAAAATTGTTTTGATGCTGTGGCCCATGGAACTGAATTCGATCTTGGGTAGTTATTATTAAACCACAGAGATGTAGACAGACCTTTTTTTATTTGTAAACTCCCTGGACATACATATGTTCTTCCGAGAAACTATATAGAAAATGCCATCCTCGTGATACAAACAGGAAATATTGCTGTTCCCCAGAGGCTGTATGTAGACATGAGTCAACACTTTGTTGAGCTCTGAATAGCACAGTAGAAATAGGTCATCCACTCTCAGTCACAGTGCCCTTAGGTCCTCGTCACACCTGTGTCAACTACGGAAGCCAAGTGTCCATCTTTCCCAGACAATGCAAGAGCACGTGTCCACTTACAGGGAGGAAGGAACAACTGAACAGAATTCTGAAAGCTCAAGCTAAGCAGGGCTCCAGGAGGAAAACAGGGTTGTACTTCAAAGACAAGAAGAAATTGTATTTCTTGTGTACCAGTGACTCCCCTTGATTTCCATGCATTATGTCACTTAGTACCCAATCCAGCCAATGCAATCATTGATATCCTCAGTCTCATTTATCAAACGAGGAAATGGGTGATTAGATCATTTACCCAGGTGGTGTCGCAGCCAAAAACCCCAATCTCTCTGCTCTCCACTTCTATCACTGTCCAATCTGCTTCATTTTTCTTAACCCTGAAAAGTAAAATAGCCAAGAACAGGACTTGGGAATCCACATCCCATATTCCAATAAGTTTATCAATGTGAACTTAGGCTTGGAAATCAGGACTATTTTCAGTTTTCAGATCAACCTGAAAGCATCCAACATATTTTCTAGATATAAAGAGAGTGCAGGTCAGCTCTTTTGATCTGTATTTTATTTTTATAATTGTGGTTTCCCATAGCACAGAACAAACCTACAGTCTAGAACAATCCTGAGTAAACACTGTTCTACACTGACAGAAGTCAATATTAACACAAGTTAGGTTGTTTTAACACCCTAAAGAGACTATGCTGTGCTGGAAATTTAAAGATGAAAGCACAATTTTTGCCCTGGGGAGGCAGCTTGGAGCTGTATCAGACAAAAGAAAACTCAACTGCTATCCACCGTTACCACACCATGGTAATGGCGAGGGCCTACTGCTGACCAGTAGTAAGCCCAAAGTACTCAAAAAGAACCATAGCTCTGTGACTTCATAAAAGCTATGGTACTGAGCTGGGCTTTATAGGTTGTGTTGGAGCTGACCATAGAATCAAGGGGAGGTGAACTGTCCTGGGCAGAGTATAGCCTTGGAATTGTAGGAACATAATGAGCACTGAGTACGGGAAAGAAAGCACTCACTATAAAACAAGAGCATGGAACCCTCAATTCATTATAATAAAATTGGATTTATAACATCCCTGTATGTGAGTCAAGATGGAATCTTACAATTATCTACTCTTTAAAGAGTCTCCAAAGAAAAAGTCATAAACTTCAGGTTTTGGCCCCCAGATACCATCTCTTTCCAATGCTTTAGAAATTGAGCCTGCCATAGGGAGGTTGGAAAGCTCAAGAAAGGATTTGGAAGACAAGCTCTCCAAAGTATCTCAGTTTCCTTCTAAGACCTTTGTGTTGGGTGCTGCACAAACAAGAGCAGCCACAAGCTACGGGCGGTCAGCTGGGCCACTTCTGCTTCTCTTCAAGGTGCCTCTCTTGAGGTGTGCATGCAAACAAGGCCTGACGTCAGAATTCAGGATGCCCTCCCATTGCTCAGCCACTCTTTTAAGTTGCTGCTACTTTAGCAAGTTTGTGTCATATCTGTTCAGTTACTGACTTACATCTTTCTTGCTGCACAAGATTTCCTGTAACAGACTGAAATGATAGAATACTCTTTCTAAATCACCAACACTTGTTTTTATTTCATTAAAACCAGAGACAAGCTAAGGGCCAAACAGGATAAGGTTTAACAAGTGGTAGGCTCTCTGTCTAAGCTCTGTTTGAGCTGTAAATGTTGCCATAAGCTTCTTGACAGCCAAAGCAAGTTCAGGAAGCTCAACCATTGTTGATGCTTCTTTCTACCCACGAGAACACCCAGGAGGTTCTGGAAGATGCAGTTATTTCCTAGGATACTTACCTCTGCATTTTTTCTTATGAAGTGCCCTACATGGGACTCTGGGAAATGCAGGGATTAATAGTAACAGTGAGGCTCATGTGTATGTTTCATGCCCAATGGAGGACTGCATCCAGCAGCCTTGGCTTTTGCCAAGCTGCACTTGGACTTGTGTGTCTAGCATTTTCTGGCCCACCTGCTTCTTATTCCCATAGGCTCTCTTGCTCAGGAAACAGCAACTCCTTTCTCTCCCTCTCCCTTTCTCTTTCTCTTTCTGCCTCTCTCTCTCCCCTTCTTCCCTCCCTCTTCCTTTCCCTCTTTCTCCTTCCTTCCCTTCTTCCCTCCCTCTTTTTCTCCATCCTTTTTCCCTTCTTTCTCTCTGTGCTCCCCCAACTCTTTCCCTGTATCCCTGTCTGTCTTCCTCTTCTGAAGCTCTTCTTTGCCCCACAGCGTATTTCACAATAGACGCCTTCTTTTCTCCCACTTGTCGGCAACATATTTTTCAAATTATCACTTGGTAGCTTTGGGGGAAACCCAGACATTGTTGGAAAGAGAGTGAGAGGCCAACGGAAAAAAAGAAAAAAGGTCTGCTTTTATTTCAACTTGTTATATATTTGCAATACAAGCAAAGGAAAATAAACACCCAGATTCTGCAACCGATATAAAAGTCCTTTAGTTGGACAAAGCCCCGAAGTGTAGTCTTCCACCGGATCCTGTGCTATTTACAAGCAGGGAGCTGTTATTCAGAATACATGGCATATCAGCTTTCTTCCCCTCCTCCATCTCTCTCCTCCCTCTTTAGTTCTTCCTCCTCCTCTTTTTCCTCCTCATTCCCCTACTTCCCCTCCTCCTCTTTCTTTTTCTCTCTTTCTCTTCTTCCTCCTTGCTGTCTTCACTACCATATTTGCCTGAGGAAGAATGAGGGGCAAACAGACACAGATGGGTGGCATGCTCAGCCCAGAACACCCAAGAATCCCATCTTTCTCAGGAAGCCCTGCCAGCCTCCTGCTTCTGGTTCTGCACTTTTAGCACCTTGGCATGTTTCTCTGCCCCTGGAAGGCCAGGACCTCAAGAAACCCAGCTGAATCTCATTAGCAAATGAGAAGATAAGTATATTCTTGCTAGGGCCTCAGGCCATGACTTTGTTCCCTTGTAAGGGCTGCCCCCTACTTGATTAAATACTAAAGGACCCCAATTTGAACCTTGGCCTTGGAAATTGCCAACAATGTCCTTGGGAAAGTCCTCTTAAGCTTCCAAACCCTTGCTTTCTCCATTAGAAAGCATGGATAATATCCTTGTAGTTATAAAAATTAGGGGTTAAAATTTGGGACTATCCTATCACCACTGAGAGCTATGCAAATTTCAGTTGTTGTACAATAAGGAAATGTACACCTCATTAACACTGCAACTGACAGTCCTGAGCTCAGCCACAGCATCTCACACAAGCTGGATTTGTCTAAGCACAACTTTTATCTGAGCCTCAGTTTCCTAGAGTTGTTGACAAAGGAAGTCACCTCAGAACACGGGGTTGTTGGAGTCAAATGAGACTAAGCATCAGAAAGTACTTCAGCTGCTGTGAAATGCTAGACAAACATTAGCTGTTAATATTCTTAAGCAAGATCCAAAAGGCCTAGGCTGTGGCACCAGCTTTTCCTCCTCACCCCTGGCAGGCTCTCAGCTGAATTTATCACCGTTCTACTACAAGCTGTCTTCTCCCACTGACAATTATCTAATTCTTTTCTCAATAACCAAGTTCCCTGAGTAGAGCCCGGCAATCCACAGGGAAAAATTAATCTATTCCTGTCTTTAGGGAACTTCTACCAGTCAAGGCCAGCCATGCCATAGCTAACATGGCTGAAGGAGGGCAGAACAGAGTAGAAACAATGTCAGCCCTGAAGTGGGAAGATCCATCTCAGATGCCAGAGCTTGCTGAGTGATCCCAGGTCTCTGTGCTCCTCTGACTTTTGGCTTCTCTTCCTGTGAAAAGAGTGCATTAATAATAACATCATCACCCTGACACTTGAAGGAAGATTAAAGAAGATAAAGTCTATTTACAATGTCGCACACACACACACACACACACACACACACACACACACACGCACACACACAATGTTATTCTTGCTTTTACCTGGCAGGCACCTTAATGAGCAGGTACCATCTACAATATTATCATCATTAATGGCCAAGTACCATCTACGATATTATTCGTTAGTGCATATAGTTCTTATGGGGGGGATGGATCTCACTCTAGTAATTTGCCATCTCCATCACACTTTTCTTTTATAGATAACAGCATCAAACCTGAGAATAGGGAAGTTAGAAGAAAGTCTTAAGATTACCAGGGTTTCTCTGTGTAGCCTTGGCTGTCCTAGACTCACTTTGTAGACCCTGCTGGCCTCAAACTCACAGAGCTCCACCTGCTTCTGCCTCCCCTAGGGCTGGGATTACAGGCGTGCACCACCACTCCCTGCTGATTAACAGATTATTTAATTCAAAGTTTATGATCTTTCCACTACTGTCTGATACAGATTGATATAACTTCTCAAGACTCAGCTACAGTAGGAATAGGCTTTCAAAGGTGCTTTCTGCATCTTCTTACGTAGCTCCCCCCAGATGAAGACTCCCCAGACACTCGATTGTAAGTATTTGGCAGACACTCCACGGAATCAGCAAAGGGACAGGAGACAGTCAATGGGGGTTTTCTTGCAAGCAAGAAGTTTGTTGGGAATAGGCTTCAGAATTATCCCTTTCCTTAGAGTGAAAGAGCTAGTATTTACATACAACCCCTGTTGGGCAGTAGTTTTTAGATTCCTTGCCTTGTCAGGGAGCAGAGTAGATACTCAAAGACATACACACTTTCAGATACTCCACGAGGTGATGAAGGCCTTCTAAGCCAGAGACACAGATCATGGAAACTACAGCATGACAGGATGTAAGTGAACCAAGACCACATGAACAAGCAAGCAAATGCATGATAAGGGGAAGGTAGAAGAGAGGAAAGAAAGATGAAGAAAATGACTCAAGTACTGCCTTAAGGATTTGGTAGGCTCAAGTTCTTATGATGTGATAGCATACATGTGAGAGATCTAAGGCAGACTAGGTTGTTGCCCCAGCCTTTCATTCTCTATGCACTAACAGGATTATAAACCCACACCTTCCACCATGTAACTTTCCAATGCCTTCCCCATTTGACTGGGGTGTGTTTCCTTGTCCTTTGCCTGCGGGCTTGACCATGTGACTTGCTTTGTTTAAGTGGATGGCAGGAGATTATATACATACACACACACATACACACACACATAAGCAAAGGCTCCAAAAGATTTGCTTATTAGGGCTTTAATTGCTACACCTTAGGCAAGAGCTGTGCTGATGATTTCAAAAGAGAGATGAAATGCTCCCACGAGCCCAGCCTAGACAAGCTAACCCCAGGCAGTCCCAAACACATGCATGAACCCAGTTCAGTGAGCCAGATGAAACCAGACTAGGACAATTCAGTTGAAGCACATATGCATGAGGGGGAAATGCTGCTGTGATGTGACATCGAGATTCTGCCTGGTTTGATGCTCTGTGGACACAGGGAACTACTGTAAGAACTAGTACGGCTTTTTCTCCAGTAGCCCCAAATATTCATCTTTAAAATACAATTCAAACAATGTATTTTTTTTAGGTCATTACTTGAAATTTGTTCGTTTATCGTGTCATCCCACCGCCATCCGTGGACTTTGTGAAGTCAGGAACCTTGACTCTGTTATTGAACCGAATGCTGTAAGGGTTTAGGATAATGTTTACCATGTGGTAGGTGGTGAGTAAGTATTTGTTGATTGAATGGATCAGCTTTTATTATCCATGCTGCATGAATACATTCAAAATGCTACTCCAATTATTTTCAGCTTACTGAAGACAAGCACCCACACACAACAGTAACAGAATCCTGAACAATTAAGTCTCGGTGAAAAAGTTAAAGGAAAATATTTTTCAAATAATGTCTTTATAGTGACTGTTTGATGATTCAGAATGAACAGAGGCTTACCTGATGGAGGACAAAAGACATGGCATTCCCATCCAAAAGGAATACAGGAATGCCCACCGACCAAAGTAAAACAAAGGTATATGGGAGAACAACGGGTGCATTCAGCTGAAAATAGCTGTAAGTAATACACTCTGAGATTTGTGCTTTGTCGTTTTTTTATGTTTTTTTAATTTTTATTTTATTTACTTATTTATTAATTACAATTTATTCACTTTGTAGGCCCCTCCCTCATCTCCTCCCAGTCCCACCCACCCTCTCCCTTCTCCCACTTTGCCTTATCCCTAGTCTCCTCATAGAGGAGGACCTCCTCTCCTTTTATCTGACCATAGCCTATCAAGTCTCATTAAGGCTGGCTGCATCATCTTTCTCTGTGGCCTGGCAAGGCTGCACCCCCCAGGGGGAGGTGAACCAAGAGCAGGCCACTGAGTTCACCTCAGACACAGCCCCTGTATCCCTTACTAAAGGATCCACATGGAGACTGAGCAGCCTATGGGCTTCCTCTGAGCAAGGCTTCTAGGTCCTCTCCATGTAAGGTATTTGGTTGAAGTATTGGTCTCTGCAGGAACTCTTGGGTCCATGTTTTTGGCTCTGTTGTTCTCCTTGTGGAGTTCCTGTCCCCTTCAGGTCTTTCTGTCTCCCTTTTCCTCCATAAGGCTTCTGGCACTCTACCTAGAAGGAAATTATGAAATTTGCAGGCAAATAGTGGGCACTAGAAAAGATCATCCTGAGTGAGGTAACCCAAAAGCAGAAAGACACATATGATATATACTCACTTATAAGTGGATATTAGCCATATAATATAGGATAAACATACTAAAATCTATACACCTAAAGAAGCTAACCAACAAGAAGGACCCTAGGGAAGATGGATCCTTAATTCTCATTCAGAAGGACAAATGTCATAGACATTTCTGGGAGAAGTGGGAGAAGACAAGTAACAGAACAGGAGCCTACCACAGAGGGCCTCTGAAAGACTCTACCTATCAGGGTATCAAAGGAGAAACTGAGACTCATATCTACACTTTGTGCTTTGTCCTTCTAACACACTTCAGATTAAAGAATCCTAAAGGTGGATGAGAAATCTTCATTTTGAAGGTTCTATGAAGAAATGTATAGAAGCCATAAATTTATTATTTATTATTTATAAATAATAAATTATTTATTATTTATAGCCATAAATAATCCCTAGACATCTGTTTTCTTACCTTAAAAAAAAAAATCTCTGCGGGGTTAGATAAGAAAACTAGTGGATGTCAGAGATGCAGGATCCAGAAATTGCAAATGCAAAGGCCCAGTTAATGTTATATTGGTAGGAAATATCAGTTTCATGTAGTTAGTACCATGTTCACCAATTTTCACTACTTCTTACAATACAATTATAAGCTGGGCCATAGAATCGGTACTGGGAAAAACCAAAACACACATGGAGAGTAGAGAGAGCATTTGTAAGAACTCAAAAGAGCGCTGGAAAGATAGCTCAGTAGCAAAGAGCACTAGCTGTTCTTACATTGTCCAAGGTTCAATTCTCAGCACCTATAGGGCCACTCATAACACTCTGTAACTCCAGTTCCTGGGTATCTGGTGCCCTCTTTCAACCTCTGAGGGTTCTAAATAGTAAAATATTTCACATACTTACATGTGGGCAAACATTTGAGCACATAAAATTAAAAGTAAAAAAAAATTAAAAGACCTCAAAGGAGAACCTCAATGTTTTTAAGTAAATAATAAAAAAGGTGAAAATATTATTGCAATTTACTCTTAATAGATTATTGCAGAAATCATTTGTGGTGTTGCTCCTGTTGTTCTTGGTTGGGTTGGGTTGGGTTTGGTTGGGTTGTGTTGGGTTTGGTTGGGTTGGGTTGGGTTTGGTTGGGTTGGGTTGGGTTGGGTTGGGTTGGGTTGGGTTGGGTTGGGTTGGGTTGGGTTGGGTTTGGTTTGGTTTGGTTTGGTTTGGTTTGGTTTGGTTTGGTTTGGTTTGGTTGGGTTGGGTTTGGTTTGGTTGGGTTTGGGCGGGTTGTTCCAGGGATCAGGCCATGGGTGTTTTGTGAGCCAGGCAAGTTCTCTGCCCCTGAGCTGCATCTTTGAGGTTCCAAAATGAGAAGGAAAAAAATGACAAAAAGAAAAATAATTAGAAACATTACTGAAGAAAATTTAGCAAAGCTAAAGAGAATGTTTTTTTTTTCTTTTTGATAATAGGTGATCTAAGAAAAAATATTTAAATCCAACCCAGATATCTAAAATCTTTGTGAATTAAACATTAAAGAAAAATAATTCCAAAAATAATATCCAAGAGGTGAAAGTAGTGTGAAAGACACAAAATTTAGACTGGCTTTAGGGGCCTCTGTAATCACAAATATCTGAAGCATATGAGGTAATCTGTCAGCGTTTGAGAAGGAAACATTGTGGAATCAAAACGTGGATTCTAAACTGGGCATGATGGCAAACACCTTTAGACTTAGTACTCTGAGAGGCAGAGGCAGGCAGTTTTGTGTGAGTTCAGGGCCAGCTTGGTCTGCATAACAATTTCTAGGACAGTCAGGCCTATGTAGAGAGACACTGTCTCAAAAAAATAAATAAATAAGTCAAAATAACCCAGACTCTAGGCATATAATTTTTCACTTGTGAAGCTTACCCTATGTCAGACTTAAATATTTTTTAATGGCTTTTAATGGATTATTCTCTGTGTACCTCCAGTCTATCTAGCATTTCTCTTATGATCTAGTCCTAATTCCTTGATGGTAAACCTTCAGAGCTATCTGGCTTTTCCAGTTATGGGGAAATGTCAACAGTGATAGACTCTAGATGATATACACAGCTGTTTACTATAAAGATCTTCACATTTTACTAAATGTGCCAACTCTTTGTTTATATAACTTTTTTTAAAAAGGAAATCTTTTGTAACATCCTCATTTTCTGTTGGAAAATAATTCTTTTTCTGGTAGGCAAATTTCAGTCTAATTCTAACCCACCCTTCCTATGGCATTATTATTTTAATTCCATGTCCTTGTCAAGTCCCTGCTGTTCCTAAAGTGCATTCTCTTCCCTCCCAGCCCTGTCACCATCACTCACATTCTTCTGTCCTATGGGTCACCCTCCTCACCTCCATGCTTGGCTGCTGCTCACCCTCAATGACCAGAACAAACATTACATTTCTATTTTTAAAAAATAGTCAATTGTTTCTTTTTTTTCTCTTCTGCTTCACCCTTTTCTCATGTCACCTTGTGCTCTTTCCCTATCACACTCTAGGACATGACAGGGGACCTGAATGACAGAGATACAACTCTCTCTAGTTTTAGGTTAAAATTTGACACAGGATAATCACCATAAAGTTCTCAGGTTTCTGTGAGGGGAAGAAAGGAGAGTAATGGGATGCTCCTGGAGAACTCTGACTGAGATAGTTGCTAAACTGAATTCAAACTGAAGCAGCTAAGTCTGAGGTCAGATGAATCTTCTCTGATCTCATGCACATAACGGTCTACTGTAATGAGCAGGACACCCTACCTAAGTTATAGGACCCAGTGCAAAATGAAAATTCAAGGTCTCTTGTCAAAATGTTAAGGATCTCAAGATGGCAATAAAATATTACTCTGATGCTCAAGTATACAAGAACATTTGCTCAACCATATTCTTAGCAGCTTTATTTGTAATAGCCAGAAGTTGAAAACAACCCAGGTGTCTCTCAGTTGAGGAATGGATACAGAAATTGTGGTACACAATGGAATACTACTCAGCAATTAAAAACAAGGAAATCATGAAATTTGCAGGCAAATGGTGGAATCTAGAAAAGATCATCCTGAGTGAGGTATCCCAGAAGCAGAAAGACACACACGGTATATACTCACTTAGAAGCGGATATTAGACATATAATATAGGATAATCATACTAAAATCTGTACACCTAAAGAAGCTAAGCAAGAAGGAGGACCCTGGGTAAGATGATCTTCATTCTTCATTCAGAAAGGCAAACAGAATAGACATCGGAAGAGTAAGAAAATGGGAAACAGGACAGGAGCCTACCACAGAGGGCCTCTGAAAGACTCTACCCAGCAGGGTATCAAAACATATGTTGAAATTCATAACCAAACTTTGGGCAGAAAGCAGGGAAGCTTATGAAAGAAGGGGGAGATAGAAAGACCTGGAGGGGACAGGAGCTTCACAAAGAGAGCAACAGAAACAAAAAAATCTGGGCCCAGGGGTCTTTTTTGAGACTGATACTCCAACCAAGTACCATGCATGGAGATACCTAAAATCCCTGCACAGATGTAGCCCAAGGCAACTCAGTGTCCAAGTGGGTTTCCTAGTAATAGGAAGAGGGACTGTCTCTAACATAAACTCAGGGGCTGGCTCTTTGATGACCTCTACCTGAGTGGGGAGCAGTCTTACCATTCCACAGAGGAACACAAAGAAGCCAATCCTGATGAGACCTGATAGACTAGGGTCAGATGGAAGGGGAGGAGGACCTCCCCTATCATTGGACTGGGGGAGGGGCATAGGAGAAGGAGAGGGAGGGTAGGATTGGGAGTGGATATGGGAGCTACATGGGGCTACAGCTGGGATATAAAGTGAATAAACTGTAATTAATAAAAATAAAATAAAATTAATAAAAATAAAATAAAATTAATAAAAAAATATATTAATCTGGAAATTGGACCAGAGCCTTTTAGATGTGTGTTCCTTTAGACCTCTGTAGCTTGATTGTGGTTTCTGTCCCGCATTGTGGCTGAAGGTATGGTCAGGAAGATGGTACCGAGAAGCAATATGAAACCTTAAGATCTTGTGTGCACTTCTTACATCATGATAGTATGCCCTCAGGAAAGATAGAACTCAGCCTCTCTCTCTGTCCCTCCCACCTTCCCTCCCTCTCTTCTTTCCTCCCCCTCCCCCACTGGTTGGATATGCTCTTACCCATGTTCCTGTCATGATATGCCACCATCCACAACACATAGAGCAAGAGACCACACACCTAATCTTAGACTCTGAAAGCTGTAAGCTAAGTAAACTTTTCTTGTTATAAGACTAGTTGACTCGTATATTTCACGGTAGTGATGCAAAGCTGACCATTGCACTGCGGAAGCAGCCCACCCATGAACCCAGCAATGCTTCCTAAACTGAATGGGGGGCACCAAGTCTCCCAGTCTCCTTCAGTGGCAGCAAAGGTTGCTCTGTCTGTCTACCCTTGGTGACAAACCGACAGGAAGTGGGAGACCCTAGATGGAAGCTTACCAAATATATCGCATTACCAATTCACCAATTACCAAGTCGTTCCTTAATAAATCATGGATCCTGAGCGCAGGAACCTATCCTGCCAGCAGAGTCACAATGTGGCATATTAGTTATGTAAAGACACAGGGACTGCAACAAAGTAGCAATGGTTTTTCTAGCACAGGAGCCCATGGAGCTGAGCACATGCAGGTCCATAGTCTCTCCAGAGAACAAAGATTCTTAGTAATGGGCTATTTAACTCTAAACAGTTTTTTTCATACTTAAAGTTATTATGTTTGACATGTATTAATTTTGTTTGGGGGAATGCATATCTGTATGAGTGTTTGTGCTCCAGGTGTCTATGGAGTCCAGAAGATGGTTTGCGTGCTGCCTGACATGGGTGTCAGGATTCGAACTCTAGACCTCATTATTGAGCAGCAAGTGCTCTTCACTGCTAAGCCACTTCTACAGACCTATTTTTATTAGCATATTTTGGTTGTTCTTCTTCTCTCTTATCATATCTCAATATTTTATTGAGATTATAGAAAATCTATTAGTGCTTTTTTTTCTTATGTATGAATATTTTACTGAATTTATTAGTTCACAGTGACTTACAATTTGTGTTCTTGGTCTTTCTTTTTATATATTATTATTTGAAAATTTCTTATAATGTATTTTTATTAATTTTTATCTTTTATACCTCTTCCTAACTCTTCTCATATCCACCTTCTACTCCCTCACCTCTCCAAACTTCTTGACCTCATTTTTAAGCTAATCATATGCAAATATCTATGTCTTTGTTTCTCCTTTATAACAATCATATGTCTCATTTCTGTTTCATGGCATGTTATGTAGCCCAGAATTTTTAGGAAAAAAAAAAGTATTTAAAAACCTTTTTCCTGAGTATGTTAGTAATAAGCCTAGAATTTCAGTATTATCACTATGTTTGTTTTTTGATAGTTAATTTTTTCTGGGCCCAGGGGTCTTTTCTGAAACTGATACTCCAACCAAGTACTATGCATGAAGATAACGTAGAACCTTTGCACAGATGTAGCCCATGGCAGCTCAGTCTCCAAGTGGGTTCCCTAATAAGGGGAACAAGGGCTGTCTTTGACTTGAACTCAATGGCGGGGTCTTTGATCATCTCCGGCTGGGTGGTGAGAGACCCTTACCAGGCCATAGAGGAAGACAATGCAGCCAGTCCTGATGAGACCTGATAGGCTAGGGTCAGATGGAAGGGGAGGAGGACATCTCCTATCAGTGTACTGGAGGGAGGGAGAGAGGGAGGAAGAGAGGAAGGGAGTTGGGGTTTGAGACGAGATGAGGGAGGGGGTTACAGCTGGCATTCAAAGTGAATAAACTGTAATAAATTAAAAACTAAAAAATGAAATAGTTTATTTTTAGCATACTGGAAAAATCCTACTCTTGCTTTCTTAGGAGTTATTTTATAAAATGTAGACTAGCCTGTTACCAAGCACATTGCACTAACTGCTAGTGCTGACATGCAGCTCTTGTTGTATTACCTAGAACTGTTATCTTCTATATTAATCAGCTTCCTCTCATCTTAATAGAAAGGAACTACCTTCAGAGTCTCAGAACAAATCATACTTGGTAATGATGGATGATCCTTTTGATGTGCTGTAATATTGTTAGCTCCAGCTTTATTTTTATCAACTTTATATTAAGAGTAGTTTATAGCTTTCTTTTGTGTCATAGCAGTATTATGTTATTCCAAATATTTCTAAGACCACACTGGAGAATTAAGAATAACATTATAGGCATCTCTACCCCACATTTTGACTTCTTTCATACAAGTGGTAATAACTGAAATTTCTCCAAAGGTAGAATTTCTATTCTTCATAGAAATGGAAAATTCCACGAGATTGTATTTGGTCTTTCCTACAGAACCCAAATGAGAATTCTTCTAAATTCTGAAGTTGAATATAAAAAAAAAAAAAAAAATCCGCGGGTTAAGAGTGGGATGAGAATCTAACTCAGCTCTTCACTGAGGCCAGCCTGAAGCACACACAACTCTTAATCAGCTCAGGCCAGTAAGTATCCACTCTGGCTAGCTGAGCAGGATAGTATCTTGGGCACCTCACATTCTCACACACATTGTTCTGTATCTTGACAACAGCAATTAGTAAAACCCTACAATTTTATTGGATTTGAAGTCTTCTTCTGAATTAAGTCCCTTAGTGATTCTGCGTTTGGATGTTTTTGCTGTTGCTGTTTAGAAATAAAGAACAGATGGGAAAAGCTCCCTCGCCTTACAGATCGGTTCCCTCAAGTGAACAAGGTGCAACAGCGCAGCATCATTAAGCAAGATGTAATTATTATGAGCGTGCAAGTGAAGAGGGCTATTTGATTGACAGGGAGAGAAAGAGTGGGATCTCTGCTCCACACCGTCCTGTCTTACTCTTCCCAAGCCGTGCACCGACTTTCACACCATGAACCTCTTAGGCACGTGCACTCAACTGGCATTACACATTATAAACAGCATTCCATTTGAGCTAGCAGGACACATTAGCACTAAATTTTCCTAGGTTTTTGTTTAGTCATGAACCAATACATTTGAATGTTTTTTGTTGTTGTTGTTGTTGTTTTGTTTTGTTGGGGTTTTTTTGTGTTTTGTTTTGTTTTGTTTTGTTTTTTTGTCTCTGGACTAATCATAGCCATCCAATGCACCTTTTTCGACCGTTCTTGCCTTCCTCATCCCCTCCATGCCTGGAGAAGGCCACTTGCTGTCCTGAAGTCTCCACTGGGCACTTCATTCTAGGCTCACCACTGGTGACAGCATAGGCTCCCGTTTTACAATTGTACTCCCGGCACTGACCTTTCTCTAACTGCTATCTGGATTTTTGCCACCTTCAATCCTAGTTCGGACAGATAAATGACCCCCAAGTTGCAAGGGCCCATGCACACGTGCACAGCACCCATGCTTATGCATTCACACACCCTCGCTTGGCAGGTGGGGGGGCAATCACTTGAAATCCTCTCCTATGATAATTCTCTACCAGAGTCCTTCATTGAAAATGAAGAAATATATTCAGGCTAGAGAAGCTAGAAAGGAACATGAATTCATCTCCGTGGTATAAGAAGAACACTTGAAGGATCTGGTGGGAGATTTGAGTGCATTTGAAAAAGGTTATCAAATAGAACTGCAATACCAAACCAGTTCAGAAAGGCATATTTTTAAAAAAAAATGTTTTATTAGAAATATCCTGGGTAGTTCTCATGAATCGTGACTAGGTAGACTGGGACTATAAACTAAGAGAAACCAGGCTTTCTAGGAAGCAGCTGGCTTCTGTGCCGTCTGTGAACCCTAGATGACACCTCCACCACTCCAGACTATTCCAGAATGGTCGTTCTAAATTGCTCCTGCTTCTTTGCCTCACTCACTCATCCAAAACAAACTCCTACAAATGGGCTGCTGCTTTTACACACTTGTCATCTCAAAACAAAAGCAATTGAGGCAGGGGGTTCTGAGTCTGAGGCTACTTTGGGCTATATAGTGACCTTCAAGCAAGCTGGGCTATGTAGTGAGAACCTGTCAAAAAAAGTAATTCATTAACTGTCCTAAAGACTATAGATCTCTCCTCCTATGAAAATCAGAACATAAGAAAGGAGTCTGGAAGAATGAGGGGAAAAAATGCTTTCAATGTGAGGAATTTCTTTCTTTTTATGTTTTATAAATTTTTGTGCAGTTAAGCTTTCTCTATGTTTTTTTTAAACTATGTACGTGTGGAAGGGTCTTATGTATGCAGTAGTGCAGTTGCCTTCAGAGGTCAGAAGAAAGTACCGGATCTGGGTGCCCTGGAGCTGATAATATAGGTGGTTGTAGACTGCCCAATGTGAGTGCCAAGGAACCTAATTTGGGTCTTCTGCATGTGCTTGGCCACTGAGCCACCTCTCATTTAAGTTTTGCGTTTCCAAAATAATTCATCATTGAAAAATGGCTCCAATGCCCATTTCTCTATAGCTATTGGCATGTTTCAAGTGCTTATAATTGGTGTGTTTGAGGATGGGTAAAACATGGCCACTGCCCTCAAGGAACTTACAGCTAAATCAATGATGCTTGTGCTTCTCCTTAGACAAGCAAAATGTCTGATACAGAATGGACTCTGGAAGAAACTTCCAGAAAGAATAGTTTCCAACTGCAAATCTTTACTAAGAGGTTCATCTTTAAAGTTCTGTGCTTGTTGAGAGGGGCAGAGTCATCCGGACTTGGTGAATGCTTTGTTAAGACCTTCTACGGAACTCAAAATGGCCAGCCTGCTGAGCTAAGACTAAGAATGGTTCATGTATAGAGAACAGAAGTCAGTAAAATAAAGATATTCTCATAGCCAAGAAGATAGCCTCCTCAAACATGGATAATTTGTGTGTCACAGTAAGTCAAAAATGGTGAAAGTTAGTTTGTAGTATACTCAGAAGTACAATAGACGTTGTTTTTAAATCTTTAAGCTCTGTTAATGGGAATCCCAGGAGGAATATAGAAAATGGTCGTAATCAGAATTGAACGGAACCATCTAGTTTTATAAGGAGTGGCTGCTAAAGGGAAGTCCATCCACCATTTGTTAGAAATATGTCAAGATTTGGAACCATCAAAAACCAAGCCTTCCGATTCAGCCAATCCTTATGATGAAAATTATAAATATTCTGGTAATCATAAGAACCCCTTTAAAAGTGAGCATATGTTTACACAAGATATCATTATGGTCCTGTTTGCTTAACCAAAGATTCCCAACCCAGGCACCTGAATAAGGATGGGAGGCCAGAATTAGACAGGAAATGACCATTTCAAAAACCTCTGGATAAGACCTAAGAGTGATTTCTTAAGGCTTTCTTTTCATGCTGTTTTTGAAACTTTTTTTTGCTAACTTGTCCAGAAGGAACATTATAAGGTGAAATGAAAAAGAGATGAAAACTCCTAGTAAAATGATGACATGTCAGTCCTTTAAAAAAAAAAAAATGCTTGGAAGACTCTTCACAGTGGCCCTGGTTGATGTTTAAGCATCCAAAATGTGCAAATCATTGCATTATTTTTCATCATGCCAGAAAGTGTTTGCATTTTTATTTTTGTGGGGTAGGAGCAGATGAATTCCTAGAAAAGAAGCTGGCCTGGTGCCATCCCTCAGAAGCTAATGTGCTGCGGATCCAGAAGGTAACCAGTAAGTATACTTTGTTACCATTTGCAAATAAGTGTTTGCTATCTACCATTTCATCAAAACCCTGGAATGTCAGAAATTATGATCCCAATTTTACAATTAGGCGATTCAGAAAGAATAAGTAACTTCCCAAATGTCAGTTTCATGTAATGCTATCTGACTTCGACACTGATGACCCAAATTGATTTTGTCCATGTGCTCATCTAGACAGATGTCACTTGGCCCTGTCACTGATCTCTTTTGAAGCTAAACTTTCCCAAGAGAAAGACCACACTTACTTTAAAAGGAAGATGGCCACAACTCCCTCAAGAAAACTCCAAATGTGCTTTAAAGTCTCCCTGGGGTATAAACAGAAACTATGACTTCTGTCTAACCCTTAGATTGCAGCACGGAGGATCAGACATAACTCCTAAGATTACTTTGCTTACAGCAGATTCTGCCCACTTTGTCAGCAGACCCAATTTAGGTTTCTTGGTGGACGAAGCACATTTCCATGCTGTAAACTGCCAAGGCCAATAGCTTATGGAAGATTCCTAGGACCCCTAGAGGTCTATAGGCAAGAGCCAGTGAGCAGCCAAGACCCCAGGAGCTTGTAGGCCATGAGCAAATGACTTCTGCTTAAACTTCAAAAAGACATGCAAGTGTTATCTCTTCCACCGGAGCCTACAGATGTAAATGCAAACAAGAAGCACCTTGGCTGCAGCCTTCGGGACTGAGCAGATTCCCGGCTCAGTTGTGTCTGGGATTCTGACCCACAGCAATTATGATATAATAAATGTGTGTTGACTTAAGGAATTATGTTGTGTTAAGTAATGCAAGCACAGCTAAACTTAGACCCAGATCATTCTACCACAAATGTTTAATTCTTGCCCTGAGATTTATTGTGTTAGACACCTGAACCCTAAATTTTGTTGCCATTGTCCCCTCTTTTCTATTATTGTTAGATTAGTGTCTAAGATAATGATTTTCACTATGACTCATATATATATATATATATATATATATGAGTATATACTCATATCATATATACTTATCATTGCAATTTGTTCATATTCATTTCATCTAATACCACACACACACACATACATATACAGCCCCTTCCCCAAATAGTTGCCCTTCTACTTCCATTTTAAAATCTAGACTATGCAAATGAACAAAAATACACAGTGTTTGTCTTTCTGAATTTGGCTTATTTCACTTAACATGATGATCCTAGTTAATGCCTGTATTAACTAAATTTATGTAGTGTCCCCCAAATAACATAATTGAATTCTTTTTTATGGCTGGCTAAAACTCCATTGTGTGTGTGTACCACATTTCCTCTCTCATCGCTTCACCAGCACTTCAGATTGTTCTGTATCTAGGCTACTACTATTAGTACAACAGTAAGATGGAGATGTGGCTTTCTCTGTGATAATCTAATTTCGAATTCTTTGGGTATATACTCAGAGTGGTATAGCCAGATCATATGGTAGTTCCATTTTAGCTTTTTTAAGAATTTCCATACCAAGGTCCATAGTCACTTCACTAATTCACAGTCCCACTGGCAACCTAAAAGAGATTATTTCCCCAAATCCCCATGCACACATGTTTTCTGACAAACCTTTATTTCTTCTGTTGCAAGAGTAAGAACTGAGATATATACAGGTAGTTTGTCAAATGAAAGTCTAATAGAAGGGGATCTCAGGAGTCTCTGTGAGACAACTGTCCCTTCAGTGAGGCAGGCACCCAATTCATGGGCCACCTCCTCATGAGCAAGAGAGACTTAAAAACAGAATCAGACTCCTTGAGCTCCTCACTCTGCTTAGAGACATCCTGGCACTGTGGAATGGAAACCATGTCTGACTTTCATTAGCCTGGTTGGGCTTATGTGGACAGTTTAAATCTCTTCCCTCAGCCTGCCTTTTTCTCATCCTTAAAACATCTAGGACTTGTGGTTCAAACCATAGCCCAACTAGAAGAGTAAGACTAGAGGGTCGCAAGGCCAAGGCTCACAAGACCTTGTCTCCAAAAAGGAGAAAAGTAGGGACTAGGGAGTGCAAACTTAGCTCAGTGGCAGGGTATTTGCTTAGCATGTGTGAGGCCTTAGGTTCAATCCCCAGTACTACAAGAAAAAGAAGGGAAGGGGAGAGAAAGAAGGAAAGGAAAGGGGAGAACAGAGGAAAGGAGAGCTGGCAAGATGGCTGAGTGGTTAAAAGCACTTAATGAACAAGCCTGATAACATGCATTCGATCACTCAGCTCCTCTATGGTGAAACGGGAGGTGGGTAATTACACACACAATCCTAGGCTAGCTAGCCTGGAGTACACAGTTAGGCAGAAGCAAGAGAAAGTCTGCCCCAATAAGGTAGGAGGCAGGACCTAACTGCCAAAGGTTTTTCTCTGACCTCTATACAGATGCTGTGACTCATCTGCGCATATGCACACAAAATAGACAGACAGACAGATAGACAGGACATTAAGTTTTGTAGAGAAATAGAACACTTAAGAGCTGATACGTAAACAAAGAAAAGTTGTGGCTATTAGCATCATCAGTGCTATTTTCCCTGTTGTTTCGATGGAAAAACAAAATGTCTTGACCAGGACTATCAACCATTATTCCATGAAGCTGGGAAAGGAGGCCAGGGCCTTCTGATCCCAACTCTAGAGCTCCTGCTACTATATACATTTAATTTTTGAAAAATGTCCAAAATACAATTTAGTTCAATTTATGTTAATATGAAAATAAACATATTTTATTCAGCTCTTTGAGAAAAGGGACTGTTGTGTAATGAAACATAATATTTGACCTGCTCCAAATTCTTGGTGTAAGAAGAATAAAAATTCATTTCCAAAGAATATTGGAATTTCCACTTTAAATAGTTCTCCCTAAAAGAACCACCACAATTGATCAGCTGTTTAACATTGGGATCTTGGGAGAGGTGATTGAGTTTTCCTTGAGTTTATCCATCTCGATTTCAAAACCAGATTAACTGAATCACTTCAACTGACCAGCTCCCTCAGCCATGGGGCAGAACACTGCCACAGTCAGGCAGTGCATCTGTAAAGGAGTAGTATAGCTTTCTCGAAGAGTCATCATGGAACCACCAGTTGTCATACCCTTACCATCAGGCCACACATTTTAATTTAGCCATAATGAAAGGGGCTCTGGTATTAACATGGCCATAGGTATATTCACCAAAATGAAACTTCTGTCAAATTCTGTACTACAATTCTTTCTGTCTCTGTCTCTCTGTCTCTGTCTCTCTGTTTCTCTCTCTCCCTGTCTCTCCCCCACCCCTCTCTCCTCCCTCCTTCTGTCCCTTCCAGTTTGCCCAGCACTCACAGGCAGCTGAGGCTTCTGAAAGTTCTGTCTTGCCTAAGGAGGTAAAGCAACTGATACTAGATGCTTGAACTACAACACTCTTCCAGTCTCAGGTAGCCTAAGGGTCCTGTGATTCCAGTGTACATCTTGCTTCTTCAGGATTCAAACCACAAGTCTGGAGAAAGGGAATTGATAAGAACATGCATAGGTTATAATCAGGTGCTATTACTTGAATCACGCAGCTGGAAAAGTTTGCTAAAGGCACTAACACAATCTATATTTACCACCTTGAGAAAGAAAGAGAGCCACTAAGCAAGAGGCAACATTCAAAGAAAGGCTGATAGCATTCTCAACATTTAAAGTAATTTAAAAATAGAAAACCAAACCATTAAGTAATAAGTGTCAGATGAAAAAAATCAACAAATGGTAGATTTTTTAATCATAAATATCAACTAATACCTCAATTAGCAATAAAATACATCATTAGCAAATACTCTCAAAACAGAAATGGTAAGAAAAACCATCAGGTCTCCTTGGAAAGCTTGCACAGAAATCGGTATGGAAGAAAAGAAAAGGAGGAGAGAAGCAACAATTATGCTGCATCTGTTTCTTCCACATCAGCGGGGGACACTTTCTCCTAAATCAGTTGAACAGCCAGTGATGTGAAAGATGAGGGCTCATTAGGCAGCCTGCAGACAGCACCTGAAATGGTTTGTCAAACAGTCATGTCTCTGAAAATCAACAAGGAACCAGGAGGTGATGCTTCGTTTATACAGAGAGAAGACAATGACAACCAAGACCCAAAGACAAGGCAACCAGGCTTTTCAAGGCCTTTTTACGTTTAGCTCAGGAAAAAAAAAAAAAAAAAAAGACAAAGAAAGACAATGACAGAACAGAAAACAAACAAACACAAGGCAGCATACAAACAAGGGTGATGCTTGTTCAGACTCATGCAATGCCCAGGTCTCTACAATATCACTTTTTCGTTCATAACAATTCAACAAGCTAGTTCTATTCCATTTTCAGAGATAATAAAACTTACAAAGAAAAATTTTCTCAAAGTCACACCACACTAGATTCAAAGACAAATATGTTCAGCTCCATGTCCCAACTTCTTTGTAACTTCTTTTCAAGGCTGAAGAGAGCACAGGTTATATTAGGTGCCCCATCCTTAAATAAGGAAATGGAGGAGGATGCAAATTTGTAGGCATAGACAACCTGGAGAAGAAGATGGAGCAGAATGCTGACCACAGCAGTTTCGTTCTCAAACACTAGCTCACCAAACCCAGTAGAACACATCATTACAATTCCCCTCAAAATCTACTTTTAATCCACCCTCTTACCAATCAGCCCACCCAGTTAGCACCACAGAGTCCTCTGTCTGCCCAGAAGGGCAGCTCAGCATTTCAGTTCAGTCTGTCTAGAAACAGCTCCATTCCATACAAGGACTATGGACGTTCTTGGACACTCCAGTTCTCAGCCCACCTAAGATTACTAAACCTCTGATTCTTCATTATTGTTACTAGAAAATCTGGGGATATCCCTGTGGGTCACCAGAGATTACTAGGGAAACTCTTTGGGTTCTTAGTTTCATTAATAAGAGAAGTTAAGAATGAATTAAGGAAGTTTGAGAACAATTGTATCAGAATTTAAAAAAAAAAATAGCAGGGCAGGCAAGCTGGAAATCTGGGTGGCTGCCTGGAGAAGGGAGCTGGAGAAGACAGAAAGAAAAGGTTATGCCTTTTGAGTAAAGCTGGCATGTTCAACAAGGTGGGGCCAATAAGCAGCCGCATGATGGGAGGTGGGTAGGGAGAGTTTCAGAGAAAGAGTGAAGAAACCCAAAGTGTTACAGAAAGCATGCCTGGGCTTCAGCAGCATCCAAAAGAAAAGAGATAGGAAAATGGGGAGAGAAACTTTTTTGAACTAAGACTGGGACAAGAGAGTAGACTTAGCAAAGATACAAGGCTGCTCCCTAAGTGGCCACACTGACAGCAGGGTTTACATGAAACATTAAGGGCATAATTATTCCTCCCCTCTTGTTAGCATGGCCTTAAATGAATCTGTCTCTCTGAATGGTACTCTCTTGGCCAGGTGACCGACAAGCCCAGCTAAATTAACTCTCAAGGTGGGAAAGAATGGTGTTTCATGTCTCCACCCAGTCCAGACATAGATTCCATTCAGGAGGAAATAACTAGCTTTCTCCTGATGGACCTCAACAAAATCCTGATGTCTTCCAGGCCCTCGAAGGAGGTTAGGTCATTTAGAAGATGGGCTGACATTGGAAAATAGATATGACTCTTTTTTAAACAAGAAAGACCAAAAATCTAGTTCCAAAGCTTTTCATCAAAAGAGCTTAGGGTCTAGATGGGAGTTTCAGTTATATACACCCTCCAGGCAGTGATGTTCATTTAGGGGATTCTCTTCCCACATTCTTGGACTCTAGCAAGGATATTCCTCAAACTGCAGCTCTTGTGGTCCCTACCCATAAACCGCCTAACCAATTTCTACTTTCAGTCATTATCACTATCTCAGTCTTTAAAAATGATAGTGCATCCTATGTGCCATGAGTACAAAATGTTTAAAACAGTGCCCAGTCCACCAGAAAGAATTATGTAAGCATTTGTCCTTATCATTATTAGAATTTTACTTCCCATTGTTAGAAATATTCTTGGTGTCACACAAAGGACCATCCTCACAGAGTGAAAGTCCAGCAAGGCAAAACTTCTCATGTCAAGAGGGTGCTCTCTAAAGAGAAAGCACACAGGACATGAAGTGCACTGGGTGTTTACTCTAACACAAGTGGTGTTTGTGTGATTTCCTCGTTGGCCAGAGTCTTGCCTCACAGCCTTTTGCAACTGGCTACATTTCATGTTTCTTACTCCTTAACCACCATCACTTGTCATGGGCTATTTGAGAGGCTTCTGGCTTGGTTTCTTTCCTCAGTCCAGCTCCTTGTCTATGACCTTGGATGTTTGACTAGGTCCTATATATGAAAAAGCTGGCAGCTCCTTTTCAGCTGAGCTACTGGATTTTCTCCTTATTCCCAGGCTTGGAGGAAGCTCTGCTGTAAACCACACACACACACACACACACACACACACACACACAAACACACACACGCCGATTCTGTTATCAGAGCTCACACTCAGTTGGACAAGCTCAGCATTGCAGCCCTTCAGATTTGGCTACAGTGGCTGCTACAAACACAGGGAAACATGGCATATCAAGGGAACCATAAGAGGCAAATGAGTGAAGGCCTCAGGCTCTGATCAAGCAGAGAAGGCTATTTTTTTTCAAGGCCAGAGAAAAAGCTGGGTCACATCAGTGAAAAAAAAAAAAAAAAAAAAAAAAACAGAGAGCATGATGTTGTACGGCTATGTTGAAGCATTAAACTAGCAAATAGCAGCCAAGACTTTAGAAGTTAACAATACTCAAGACAGGGGACATACATAAAGTGAAAATGCCTAAAGCACACAGATCAGGCCAAAGACATAAACAGCATCTAGATGAGAAAAGTTTCCTTCATTGGTTCATGTATATAATGCCACACTGAGGGCCTCTGATATCTTTGTATGAGTTGGTGTTAGGTTCTTCTTTTAACAGTACATGTGAGTAAGTCCTTTGTCATGTTGGTGCAACAAAAACCCATACAAAGAAATTTAAGGGAAAAAAAAGGGTTTACTTGGGCTCAGTTTGAGGCTGGAGTCTTTCACTGCAGGGAGTGCACAGAGAAATGAATGCTAGTGTTCAGCTTGGTTTTTGTTTTGTTTTGTTTTGTTTTCCTTTTTAATGTAGTCTGGACTATGGTCCATGGGATGCTGCTGCCAATATTTAAGTTGGGTCTTCCCACCTCAAGTAACTGAACCCTCACAGACATGTGAAGTGATTTGTTCCTATGGTGATCCTGAATCCCATGGAACTGATGGTCAAGATGAACCATCACAGCTCAGGACCACTGGGACGAGCCTGGGCCCTGCTCGATGGTCAGAGAGATGCTAAGACATCCTGCCCTGAAGATGCTCTCACAAAAGTATCTGGGCAAAGTGAAAGAATAATACATTTGACTGGCTTAGACCTTAATTTTTCCTGAACTTGCAGCAAGAGATGATAAAATAAATTAGGAATCAACAAGAAAGCAACCAAAAATTTTATTCTACATCTCCAGACTAACCAGAATGAATAAGAATATAAACCTAGGTTGAAGAATTAAAGAGGTAGTAGGGGTTTTAGCTAATGTTAAGCAGGAGTTGAAAATTCATGTGAAAGAGAATGCAGTTCTCTCAGTTCAATGGTTGTGGTGGTTTGAATAAGAATGGTCCCTATAGGCTTATATATTTGTGTGCTTAGTCATCAGGGAATGGCATTATTGAGAAGGATTAGAAGGATTGGGTGTGGTCTTGTTGGAGTAGGTGTGCCACTGGCAGTGGACATTGAGGTTTCAAAAGCCCACACCAGGCTCAGAATCTTTCTCTGCCTGTGTATCAGAGTATAGCTCTCAGCTACTTCTCCAGCACCATGCCCACTTCCAAGCCACCATGTTCCCAGCCATATTGATAATGGACTAATCCTTTTAAACTGTATGCAAGGCTTCAATAAAATAATTTCTTTTATAAGAGTTGCCTGGCATGGTGTCTCTTCACCACAATAGAACAGTGATTAAGACAATGGTGGATCTCTATCCAAGACAAATATAATCCTTCCTGTCTCTTCCTGTCAAACCCTGAGTGTTGACTAGTCTAAGGTCTAGACCTCACATTCAGGACAAAAACGAAAAAAACTCATATGCATTGAGAGTACACATAAAGTAAAAAGACCCAAACCTGTGGCACAAAAAGGCATTTTAAAGATATTGCCCTGAAGATGGCTTGCAGAAGCATAGCAGTTTCAAACAATATCAGGGGAACTTTTAGACTAGGAACTCTAGAGAAAGGAAATTATATGACTTGATTAAAAATCACAGTGTGACTTGGTGGTTGATTTGAGAGTTATATTAGTCAAAATTCTTCAGAGAAATAGAACCAATAGGATGTAGGCAAACTCATACATTTTAAACCTAAGTCAAGCACAAAGTCATGTTTAAATGGACAGACTTTGACCTGTTGGGGAAACTCCACATCTTCATCACAGAAAAACAAAGATACAACATTGCAGCCTGTGGTATTCTGAAGATCTCTTAGCATCATGTATAAATTAAGTAAAAGTGAGAGGTCAAAAGATTAAAAATTAGCAGCTATTATTAATTAAGGCCTGAATTATGTGGGTGGAGAAGTCCAGCCATGCCCTGAGGGGAAGAACCTGCCTTACTGCATTCTTTCCCCACCCACTAGAGATATAGTTGCTAAGAAACTGGCCCATCCCCCTAAGAATGGACACCAGATCATCAATGGTTTGGGGACATTCTTATAGCCAATCATTTCAAAATTGTAGCTTGCCAGGTAGGAATCCCCCCTGCCTTGGGCATGCTGGGAGGGACCAGAATCTTTAAATCACCCAACTAACCTGAGCACAGGGCTCTCCGTTCTCACCACTTCGGCGGTGGGGGGTGTGAGCCCAAACTGCAGCTTGTAATTTGTAATAAAAAGATCCTCATGTGGTTTGCAACGGACTCGGCTCCTGGTGGTGGTCTTCTGGGGTATCGCGATTCAGGCACAACAAAAGAAACAAGCTTAAATGCCTTTACAAAATGAACCTCAGACCTTAGAGAATTGACAGCGTCTACATGAAGAGATAATACCTGCAGTGCTCTTAGCCCAAACTGTGCGGTAATGGAGACTGCATCGTGATCACAAACCCCACTCAAGGTTATGGCCAGAGCCATCCATTCAACACACAAACTAGGATTACCTGATCAAGCCAAGCCTCGTTCTAAATGCCGGATAGATGGTAGTAAAATGGCAGTCTAGTAAACAAGACATGTGTTCATCATTAAGCTTCATACAAATTGCATGTGATTTCAAATGCTGGATTATAGTAAAAGAAAATACCTGGATTTTATAAGAGAAGCGAAGAAATAAGGTCTATAACACATTCTTATACTTTCTAGATCCCTATATTGTCCTCTCTGAGAAAAGTTTCTCAGGAAGCTAGGGAGCTAGAAACTCAGTGGTCGGGCGGAGCCAAGATGGCGACTAGCACACACAGTTTCCGAGCTGTGGAAGAGATAAAGTTCTGAGTTGATGAGTGGAAGAACTTCTCAAGCCAGGGAAACAACGGAGAGACTTTCTAAACAACAGGGAACATCGCAGGAGGTGAAAACCTTGGTCTCGGGTCACCCAGGGACTTGTTTGGGGAAGGTGAGAAACGATCCTTTGATCTCTCGGCACTCCCCTCCCCCAGACCTCCCTCCTCCTCGGCACAGCGGACTCGCCTTTCTCAGCGCAGACCTAACTGCCTGGGGCCTGCAGCCACTGAGGCGGAGCCCCAAGCCCTTTATCGGCAAAGGCCAGCAGTACTGTGTCTCGGAGCCCCAGATTCACGCGCGACAGCTGCACCATCCTCCCAGGGCCCGAGTCTGCTAGACGCCATACTAGCTCCACAGGAGCACCATCACTGACGGTACGGCCCGCCCAATCCCACAGTGACAGAGAATACGCTATATACTCACCAAAACCAGACAGAAACGCCATACAAGCTAGACACACCAGGCGCTGGGCCTCCGAAGCTTGGAGAGCACAGTAAAGAGACCCCAGGACTTCCCAGAAAGCATCTGGACTAGCAACCCAGTCTCCAGTTACAGCGGGACTTTCTAACCTGGCGGCGGAGCAGCACTGAGCTGGCGGGGCACATCAGCCCTCCAGTTTAAGACTAACCAGGGCCAAACCAGAGAACAGAAAGGCTGGTTACCCCGATTCCCACTGACGTGACCACCCTGAAATCTCCAGCTGCAGCAAGACCTCATAACCTGGCAGTGACAGCAGCACGGAACTGGCAGAGCACATCAAAGAAGCAGGGCCAAACCAGAGAGCAGAGAGCCCAGATACGCCGATCTCTGCCAAGTGTCCTGCCTGTAAGTGAGTGCACCCTTGAGAATCTGCAGCTCCACTCATCCTGGGTTCTTCTAAAACAGAAGCCAGGCATCGAACCCCCTCCCACCCATATACCCACTTTGGGAAACAGAGGGGCACTTGGAACATTGAAGTTCCTGCTCTGTGGGTCTAATTGAGGAGTTAAGGCAGTTAATGCCAGAAATTGCACTGCGATCATCACTAGCGCCTGCGACATATACATTGCAGAGCCCCTCCCTCACACTCAAGGGTTCAACATTAGCCATCACTCTGTCCCTCGAGACACACGCCCACACCCACTTACACACACACACATATACACACGCACGCACGCTTGCATTTGCCTCTGTTTGCGCCTGCGTACTTTCCTCCCACAGGTACAGCTAGTCCTCAGCATACGCTAAGGACACGGGACCTCTCTTAACTTCCTGAAGAATTCTCCAGACTCGAGAGAGAGACTGTACCAGTCTGATCGGCAGAATCCAAAAACAAACAGGGAAGGTCTCAGATAAGCCAATGGCCAGGGGTAGGCAAAAGAACACTTCCAACATAAATCAGGACATCATGACTTCACCAGCAAACCCCAAAATCGATGGATACTCCAATTCATCAGAAGCACAGGAAAATGACCTTAAAGCCATGCTTGCTCAATTATTTGAGGCTCATAAGGAGGAAATGAACAAATCTTTCAAAGAGTTGGCCAGTCAATTGGAGGTAAAGAAAGAAGAAATAGACAAAACCCTTAAAGAAACGCAGGCAAACATAGCCAAACAAATAGAGGCACAAGTAGAGGAAAAAATTAGTGGCATACAAAAAGGAAATGGACAAAGAAATAGAGTCCATCGTAGAGAGACAGGAATCCAAATTCAAACACATAAAAGAAATGGTGCAAGGCATGAAAACAGAAGTAGAATCAATAAAGAAAACACAAAATGAGAAAACTCTTGAGCTGGAGAACTTGGAGAAAAGATCAGGAACCACAAAAGTAAGCATCACCAACAGAATACAAGAGATGGAAGAGAGAATCTCTGGAGCTGAAGACACACTTGCATAAATTGATACTTCTCTCAAAGAAAAAGTAAAATCAGAAAAATTCCAATCACAAAATATCCAAGAAATCAAGGATGCTATGAAAAGACAAAATCTAAGAATAATAGGAATTGATGAAAAAGAAGACTCCAGGCTCCAAGGTCCAGAAAATATTTTCAAAAAAAATCATAGAAGAAAAATTTCCCAACTTAAAGAAAGAGATGTCCATAAATATACAAGAGGCCTACAGAACACCAAATAGACTAGACCAGAAAAGAAACACATCACGTCACATCATAGTCAAAACACTAAATCTACAGAACAAAGAAAAGATATTAAAAGCAGCAAGGGAAAAAGGCCAAGTAACATATGAAGGTAGGCCTATCAGAATCACACCAGACTTCTCATCAGAAACTATGAAAGCCAGAAGGGCCTGGGCAAGCATCATGGAGACTCTAAGAGATCACAAATGTCAACCGAGACTACTATACCCTGCAAAGCTTTCAATCAACATAGATGGAGAAAACAAAATATTCCATGACAAAACTAAATTTACACAATATCTATACAGCAAACCAACCCTACAGAAGATACTAGAAGGAAAACTCCAATCCAACGAAAACGAATTCACCCAAGAAAACAGGGCATACAGATAATATCCCAACAAAAATGAAAAGAAAACAAGCAATGAAACAAGGTAAGATCATCGACTCCATTACAAAAGGAACTAACATGCATTGGTCAATATTATCTATCAATATTAATGGACTCAACTCACCAATAAAAAGACACAGGCTAACAGAATGGTTACGGAAACAGGACCCAACATTCTGTTGCATCCAAGAAACACACCTATGCAACAAAGATAAACACTACCTCAGAGTAAAGGGCTGGAAAAATGTTTTTCAAGCAAATGGTTCCAGAAAACAAGCTGGAGTAGCCATCCTAATATCTAATAAAATAGACTTTCAACCCAAGTTAATCAAAAAAGATAAGGAGGGCCACTATATTCTCATCAAAGGAAAAATCCAACAAGAGGACATCACAATTTTGAATATCTATGCCCCAAATACAAGAGCACCTACATTCGTAAATGAAACACTATTAAAGCTTAAATCATACATTGATCCTAATACCTTAATAGTGGGAGACTTCAACACCCCACTCTCATCAAGGGACAGATCAACCAGACAGACACCAAATAGGGAAATAAAAGCACTCACAGAATCCCTAAATCAAATGGACCTAATAGATGTCTACAGATCTTTTCACCCAAACTCAAAAGAGTACACCTTCTTTTCAGCACCACATGGAACCTTCTCCAAAATAGACCATATAGTTGGTCACAAAGCAAGCCTCAACAGATACAAAAGGATTGAAATAATCCCTTGTATACTATCTGACCACCATGGACTAAAGCTGGACATCAACAACAACAGAAACAACAAAAAGCCGACACGCACATGGAAACTGAACAACTTACTACTCAATGACAGCTGGGTCAAGGAAGAAATAAAGAAAGAAATTAAAGACTTTCTAGAATTCAATGAAAATGAAGGCACAACATACCCAAATTTATGGGACACATTGAAAGCAGTGCTCAGAGGAAAATTTATAGCACTAAGTGCCTACAAGAAGAAATCCGTAACATCACATACAAACAACTTAATGGCCCAACTGAAAAACCTAGAAAAAAAAGAAGCAGATACACCCAAGAGGAGCAGACGGCTGGAAATAATCAAACTAAGGGCAGAAATCAATCAATTAGAAACAAATAAAATTATCCAAAGAATCAATGAAACAAAAAGCTGGTTCTTTGAGAAAATCAACAAGATAGACAAACCCTTAGCCAAACTAACTAAAAAGCAGAGAGAAACCATACAAATCAGCAAAATCAGAAAGGAAAATGGGGACATAACTACAGACACTGAGGAAATCCAAACGATTATTAGGTCATACTACAAAAGCCTATATGGCACAAAATTTGAAAATCTAAATGAAATGGATAACTTTCTTGACAGATTCCATCTACCAAAATTAAGTCAAGATCAGGTAGAAAGACTGAATAGTCCTATATCTCCCAAGGAAATTGAAGCAGTCATTAACAGTCTCCCCTCCAAAAAAAGCCCTGGACCAGATGGCTTCAGCGCAGAATTCTACAAGACCTTCAAAGAAGTACTAACACCAATTCTCCTCAAACTATTCCATAAAATAGAAACAGAAGGAACACTACCAAACTCATTCTATGAAGCCACAGTCACTTTGATACCTAAACCACACAAAGATCCAACAAAAAAAGAGAACTTCAGACCTATCTCTCTTATGAACATTGATGCAAAAATACTCAATAAAATACTTGCAAACCAAATCCAAGAACACATCAAAGATATCATCCACCATGACCAAGTAGGCTTCATCCCAGGAATGCAAGGGTGGTTCAACATACGGAAATCCATCAATGTAATCCACCACATAAACAAAATGAAGGAGAAAAACCACATGATCATCTCCTTAGATGCTCAAAAAGCATTTGACAAAGTCCAACACCCATTTATGTTTAAAGTCTTGGAGAGATCAGGGATACAAGGCACATACCTAAAGATAATAAAGGCAATATACAGCAAGCCTATAGCCAACATCAAACTCAATGGAGAGAAACTTAAATCAATCCCACTGAAATCAGGGACAAGACAAGGCTGCCCACTCTCTCCATATCTCTTTAACATTGTACTTGAAGTCCTAGCCAGAGCAATAAGACAACTAAAGGAGATCAAGGGGATACAAATCGGAAAGGAAGAGGTCAAAGTGTCACTATTTGCAGATGATATGATAGTATACATGAGCGAACCCAAAGATTCAACCAGAGAACTTCTTCAGCTGATAAACACCTTCAGCAAAGTGGCAGGATACAAAATCAACTCAAAAAAATCAGAAGCCCTCTTGTATACCAAAGACAAAAAGGCTGAGAAAGAAATTAGGGAAACAACACCCTTCACAATAGCCACTAATAACATAAAGTACCTTGGTGTGACTCTAACCAAGCAAGTGAAAGACCTGTTTGAAAAAAACTTCAAGTCTTTGAAGAAAGAAATTGAAGAAGATCTCAGAAGATGGAAAGATCTCCCGTGCTCATGGATTGGTAGGATTAACATTGTGAAAATGGCCATCCTGCCAAAAGCAATCTACAGATTCAATGCAATTCCCATCAAAATACCAACTCAATTCTTTACAGACCTTGAAAAAAAGATTCTCAGCTTCATATGGAGAAACAAAAAACCCAGAATCTCCAAAACGATCCTGTACAACAACAGATCATCTGGAGGTATCTCCATTCCCGATCTCAAGCTGTACTACAGGGCAACAGTAATAAAAACTGCATGGTATTGGCATAGAAACAGAAAGGAGGATCAATGGAATCACATAGAAGACCCAGAAATAAACCCACACACCTATGAATACTCAATTTGACAAAGAAGCCAAAACCATTCAATGGAAAAAAGACAGCATCTTCAACAAATGGTGCTGGTCCAACTGGATGTCTGCATGCAGAAAAATGAAAATAGATCCATATTTATCACCCTGCACAAAACTAAAGTCCAAGTGGATCAAGGACCTCAACATAAAACCAGATACTCTAAATCAGCTGGAAAAAAAAGTGGGAAACAGCCTAGAACTCATTGGCACAGGAGACAACTTCCTGAACAGAACACCAACAGCACAGGCTCTAAGAGCAACAATCAATAAATGGGACCTCATGAAACTGAAAAGCTTCTGTAAAGCAAAAGACACTGTCATCAAAACAAATAGACAGCCTACAGATTGGGAAAGAATCTTCACCAACCCTTTATCTGACAGAGGGCTAATATCAAGTATATATAAAGAACTAAAGAAGCAGAAAAGCAACAAACCAAGTAATCCACTTAAAAAATGGGGTAGAGAGCTAAACAGAGAATTCTCGAAAGAGGAACATCAAATGGCAGAGAAACACTTAAAGAAATGCTCAACCTCATTAGCCATTAGGGAAATGCAAATCAAAACGACCCTGAGATTTCACCTTACACCCATCAGAATGGCCAAGATGAAAAACTCAAGTGATAGCACATGCTGGAGAGGTTGTGGAGAAAAGGGAACCCTCCTCCATTGCTGGTGGGAATGTAAACTGGTTCAACCACTCTGGAAGTCAATCTGGCGCTTTCTCAGACAACTAGGAGTAGTGCTACCTCAAGACCCAGCTATACCACTCCTAGGTATATACCCAAAATTTGCTCAAGTACACAACAAGGACATTTGTTCAACCATGTTCGTAGCAGCTTTATTTGTAATAGCCAGAACTTGGAAACAACCCAGATGTCCATCAACGGAGGAATGGATACAGAAATTGTGGTATTTTTACACAATGGAATACTACTCAGCAATCAAAAAGGAGGAAATCATGAAATTTGCAGGCAAGTGGTGGGATCTAGAAAAGATCATTCTGAGTGAAGTATCCCAGAAGGAGAAAGACAAACTTGGTATATACTCGCTTATATAGACCTACAAGACATGATAAACATAATGAAATCTACACACCTAAAGAAGATAATCAAGAAAGTGGACACAGGCGAAGGTGATTAATCCTCATTTAGAAAGACAAATGGGATGTGCATTGAACTTATGACAGGAGTCTACCACAAAAGGCATCTGAAAGACTCTACCTAGCAGTGTTTCAAAGCAGATACTAAGACTCATAACCAAACCCTCGGCAGAGTGCAGGGAATCATATGAAAGAAGGGAAGTTAGTATGATATGGAAAGGATAGGAGCTCTACAAGGACCAAATATATCTGGGCACAGGGTCTTTTCTGAGACTGACACTCAACCAAGGACCATCTATGGATATAACCTAGAACTTCTGCTCGGATGTGGCCTGTGGTAGCTCAGTAACCAAGTAGTTTTCCAAAGTAAGGGGAACACGGACTATTTCTAACAGGATCTCAAGGGCAGGCTGTTTGACCCCCCCCCCAGGGGAGGAGCAGTCTGTTAGGCCACAGAGGAGGACTTTGCAGCCAGCCCTGAAGATACCTGATAAAACAGGGTCAGATGAAAGGGGAGGAGGTCCTCCCCTATCAGTGGACTTGGAAAGGGGCAGGGAGGAGACCAGGGAGGGAGTGTGGGGTTGGGGAGGGAATGAGGGAGCGAGATACAGCTGGGACACAGAGTTAACAAAATGTAACTAAAAAGAAAAATAAAATTAAAAAAAAAAAAAAAAAGAAACTCAGTGGTCACCAAAGCTGTCCTGAGCCAGTGTTTTTTTTCAGGTGCTTGTCTGCCAAATTATAAAACAAAACACACAGATTATAAAGGTAAGTTTTAGAGAGTATTGTAGAGTCATGTGTGGGAACTTAAGCTGGGGAGAGAGTCTTGCTGTTAGCGTATAGGCAGTCTGCTTCTGGGTTGCCTAGTAACCTATGATGTCATCATGTGTCACCCACCAGGTGTGTGGCAGACACACCTGGCAGACATAAAGACCAACCAGCCACTTTGTCTATTACTCTTGTTGTCTTGCTCCTCTCTTGTTCTCTCCCCTCTCTCTGTTGGGGTGCTCCCTCCCCCACCATCTCTCTCACCCTCTCTTTTTCTCTCTCTCTCATTCCTCTCTATTACTTCCACATGGCCTAAGACGGATCCACCTTCTTAGAGATGCTCCCATCTTCCTACTGGATGATCCCTTATGTGACTGGGCTGCCCAACTGGATTAAATCTTAGGTTTCTGATAGGTTAAAAAGCTAGGCCTCCACCCAGGACAGAGAAGTCAGCTTTTCCAATGGGCCCTGAGAAGCTTCTCCAGAGAACCCTGATCAATGCTACTGTATGAAAGTTTTACCCTAAAACAAGGTCCACAGAGATTGTTCAGAGGAAGTCAGATCTAGCTATCTCTTGCTTGAGTTCTTCCAACCATGCTATCCTGTCCCCCTGTCCCAACTGCTCCTGATGCACAGAAGAGAAGAGCAGGTGCCACTGTAAAGCCAGATAAAAAGCCTTCAGGACCACAGAGAAGCACCAACCAAGCACTGTTGGTATTTCAGGCCATGAGCAAGCACAGCCCATCTGCGTCCCCAGCTTCTGCCCATCTGTCAGTGCCACGCTGTACCACAGGCACCAAGAGAAGTCTTTCAAATATACTTTCTGAGCATTGTGTTTAAGATCCAGTTTGAAAAGAAAACTGGCTATGAGAACTGAGCGGCTGAATTCCCTCGGCTCTTTCCCCCTAATTATGGTGCGCACAGCCAGCCAGAAACAAAGACTCCCGAGCCTCTGTTGATTCTCTGATGCCTCATCTGAAGTCTAGGTATTTATTTTAATTCAGAACTTCGTTTCTCTTAAAGGGAAAAATCAGAGTCCCTGAAGAGATTCTCCAGCTAAGATTTCAATCTCCGTTTCCTCCAAAATGAATGTCAAAGGCAAAAAGCCTCAGGATCAGTGCGACAGTCCACTTTTGAGTTTCTAATTTTGACAAGGAAGCCATCGTCTGGTGGTCTAAGCCCAGGCGAAGAATGCAAGGACGAATGAAAATCAAATAGAGGGATCCGGATCGATCAAATCAAAAAAAAAAAAAAAAAAAAAAAAAAAAAAAAAAAAGGTCTGGGCAAAACAACATTGAGGGAAACACGGCCTCCTGAGGCTCTAAGCTAATAGAAGCAGCTGGTGAAGACCACCAAAGACAAGAGAATGAGAAAGGGCTTCCAGCAAGGGGAAGCAAGTGGCTTCTCTGCCACAAAGAAGCAGAAATTAGCATTGCAATGAAGCAACACAAAGGAACTCTAGCCTAGCCTGGGAAGGAGGCCCCTCTCCTCCAGCCCCTTCTCAAGGTTCATTTGTGTTCCTCAGCAGTCTCCCCACTAAAAAAAGGTTGCCTTCCTTCATGTTATCATCTCTACAATCTTTAATAGAAGTATTTTTTATTCATTTAGCTAAAATTAAACCACTCCTCTGCCTGGTATTTGGGCAGCATTTGGCCCCACATCTTCAACACACTCCTGTTGTCAGAACTTTGCTGCCTCCCTCTCTCCTCCTTTTGATAAAAGTTTGGACTCCTCTGAGTGTTCCTCCACTGTTAAGCTCCAAACATTTCAAACAGCACAAAAGATATGACAAGATGAAAGGAAGTGTCCACAAATAGACAGCTAGACAACCAGTGAGCAGCTTTCTTCTTTCTTTTTCCTTTTTCCTTCAGGAGGGAAAGATTTTCATTCGGAAGGAGACTAACTGCAACTCTCTCTCTTTCTCTCTCTCTCTCTCTCTCTCTCTCTCTCTCACACACACACACACACACACACACACACACACACACACTGGCCCCTTTCCAAGCCTGTTAGTATTCGAAGGAAAAAAAAAAAACTGCTCACCCTGCCATGTGTAGCCTTGACCTTTAGAACTCATTGTCCTTCTGGGGCAAGTGTGCAGAGCCACAATTTAAATGGAATTGCTCATTCTCCATCTTTTATAGTCCAATGTTTGCAATTTAATGAGGTTTTGGTGTTCCATCTAGGAAGGGCATTTCTTTAACAAAAGGAACCTGAAACACAGGCTTTGATTAAAAACCTACCCAGGCTTCAGGGAGCTGGTTTAAATCTATTTCAGATGGGATCAACTGAGGTTTGATTTGAAGTTACTCCTCTTGTCCCCTAGCAGGCTTGGCAAGGACATTATTTTTTCATTCTTGATTTAATCGCAGCTGCTCAGGAAGTGCTCCCCCTCTCTCATTGCCTGAGAGGTGCTTAAGCATGGACACAGATGAGAACCTGCACTGATTCAGATTCCTCTTGCTTCTCAGGTTGATCTGAGTTGGACCCAGGCAGGTATGGAGAACATTCCTAAAAGAATTCACTTCGGTCTAGGTCTGGAAGTGCCCAAGTCTGTTCACATTTAACTCTGAGACATTAAATTGTTACTCACTCCTGCCATTAAATACACCACTGACCCTCTGATAAACATGGCCAAGCACATCCAACCTCCATTCCCATAACCTGCATCTCTCCCAGGGCTTCTTCCTTCCACTTGCCTGAGGAGTGGGGAGGGGGATGCGAAGCCTAAAATTGTCCCTTCATAAACATCCACTTCATTTCTACTGATGTCAGCTCCTTCATCTAACAACTTAGTGATGGTTCCTCTGAGTTTGCAGACAAATGTCTCTCTCTCCCAGCTCTGATGAAGCTTGGATCTGGAGGCCTTCTTCATCTTCTAATGGATCGTAAAAATCTCCAGCTTATTTTCCTCTAATTCACCTTCTACACAATAAGAACTTCTTAACTGCTATTTTACCCCTTTATTACCATCTTGCAAGCATAAGTGTCTGCATACACACACTCACGCGCTCACATACACACACTTTCCTCAGTGTAAAGCCCAGATGTCCACTCTCAGGATCTGACCTCTCTCCATCGCCGCAGCTCTTTTCTCCCTTCAAAACTCATCTTCCCCATTCTGAACCAGTCACATAAGCCTACATTCTGGTATAATCTTTCTCCACATAGGCCTGATCAACATATCTCTATGGTGTTCCTTGACCATGGTTTTGGTTAATAGTCCCATGTCTGCTTTCCCACACCACAAAAGCACCTCTACTTTAACATGCAACCCCCACCCAAGCAGCAAGCTCTGCTCCTCCTTTCCCACTCCTCTTCATTTTTACCAGAGAACAAAGTACACAGCTCTTTTCCATAGTTGATATGCAGTCCAATCAATTAATTAAATACTTAACCTAAGCAAAAGGTCAGAAGCTCCCACAATCCTGTATGCTATGGTAGAAATGGAGGCTGAGAGGTCCTTCTCAGAAAAGGTCAAAGATGGCAGCTCATCTGTCTAAAACTCAATGTCACAGGATGTGAGGTGGTGTGTCAGGTGACATCTTGACCCTAGATGGACACCACCATGGAAGAGCCTCCTCAGTGACAGATTAACCTTCTCCATTAGCCTATTCTAGGGGCAGCAGAATAAGATTTAGACTGAAGTTCAGAAGCCTGGATCCTCTGCTGTCTACCTGTTTTGCATCTCTGGAAGTCACATGACTCCTCTGTGCTTTCACTCTCCCTCCTGTCTCATAAGCTGGGTATGGGAATGTTATCAAATGTAAAAGCACTTTTCAGACTAAGGGAGACTGAAAGGGTGGTACAAGCTTTCATCCTCATCTTATTTTTAAGGCCAGATTAATAAATATGCCTTACTTTTAAACAAGTCTACTTTCTAAAGAAATTGTCTTATTAAATTTCTGAACATATTCACAAGCAAGTAGGATAGAACACATACCTATGTTATATCCGATAATCAGGGTATTTTTCCTTCATATCATCTGCTGTCAGGAAATCCCTTCACTGTTACTCTGAAAATATCCTCTCTGCCCTGGCACTAGCTATGAATCTTCTACTGCTTGGAGACAAAGGACAAGTGAAGAATCAGAAAACAAAGAGGACATAGTCTTAAACATCGGGTTCAAACACAGGTGTAAGACAGAAAGGCTGAGGAATGCAAATTTTATTGTGCCACTAAAACAGATAAAATATTCATCCACTGAGAGAAGTGAAGATGAAGGAGGGATTCCTTGGACAGAATCAGAAATCAGAAGTGACAAAGCTGCCTCAGCAGCTCCATTCATGACCACCTCCACTGGGACTTTGGGCCCCTCACTGTTGTCTACTGAGGACTACTAGTCAATGGAAGAAAGCATGTCACCTGTCATCTGCCCAAAGGAGATGCTCATATACCCATGCCTTAAGAGTTTAGCCACCTCTTTACCCAAGTCATAACCCATATGTGTGGTCCTATATACACACACACAGTGTAGAATATGATCCTTGGAGACATTAGGGACATGAAACTGTGTCCACATTTGTCCAAGTTGAGATTATTGGATGCATCACATGGTTACCTACAAATTTGGCATTGTAGCATTCAGACAGACAGTCTTGCCCCTAAACACACAAACACACACATACTCATGTATACACAAACACACACACACACACACAGACAAATACCTTATCTCCTTCCCTAAAACACGCACAAAATACCTCTTGGACTTCATAGAGAGCACCAGAAATCAAACAGAAGAATCAAAAACAGATTTTCAAAGTAAAAAATGAAACAAAACAACAAGCAAAAACATAAAAAACATTCTGACTTTTGAAAAAAATACAATAGAAGTACTTTGGATAATATCAAGATCTTTCTGGAAGCAGTCTTTGTAAAAAAAAATGTCTGAGTATATATTCTTATTCATCAAGAGTGTTTGGCACAACTCACTTTACCACAAAGACATTCCTTAGTGTCTTTGGTGCAGAGAATCATGGGTACAGAAATAGCAAACAAAACTGATGTAGGAGAGAGAAGTACAGGATGGGCTTATGTCAAAACACCTACGATTCTGCCCAAAGGATCTGCTTTTATGCCATACTCTGGTCTTCCATGTAAAGAGCAAGAAGGGTTCCACCACCCCTCACATACTGTACAAGTTTTTACTAAGAATGGAATCCAATGGTAGTGGACGAAAGCCTGGAGACTCAGAAGAGGGAAGAGATGAGGCCCAACTTACTGCAAATGAATGAACCTGTTTCTCAGGGGATCAAGGAAAATGCAGGACCTATGCATGTGGGCAAATGAGATCAGACATCTCTTCAAGATGTGTCGAAAGCTGTCCTTGGTGTGGACATAACATAAACAGGCAGTTAATCCAAAGACCTTCACAGAAGAGCCTCAACACTTAAAACATGGTTTTACTAGCCAAACGGATGAGGACCCAAAAACCTTGTTAATTCTTATGATCAGAGATGTCTAAGTACCCATTATGCTCCAGGGATGCTGGACTCTGAACAACAGCAGCCAACATGGGAACAAAGCTCCTGGCCCTATGAAGGTTACTATGGACTTAAGAGAGGGATGATTATAGGCAATTATCATAGAGCAGAATATATGCTGTGATGAGCAAAGAAGTAGTCCCTGTATTTCCCCTATTATAGAAATGATCTTCTGAAAAACCTGACATAGTCAAGGGCTGAGGATAGCAAGTAAAAATGCTATCAGGAGTAACTTTTTAAATTATTTTAATTGGCATATAATAACTGGGTACCTTCATTGGGGTATCATTGATTTTTCAATATACTAAATGAGTCAGAGTAAACTGGATGTGTTGTGTGACTGAAACAGTAGGAACAGAGGACTCCTCACAAAAAGGCCAACAGGAAATGTACTGCCCCAGACAGGTTTACTCCTACTCAAAGAGTTATGTGCACTTGCTTTTCATCACTAGTGAACAGAAATGTTTTCACATTGAAATTCAGATTTCTGATTTGTCTTCAAATTTCCTCTCCAAGCAATTGACTGAAGTTGAGCAGTGAACATCTCTTTAGATGGGGCCAGATTTGCCCAGTTGTTCTGAGACTTCCCTGTACTCAATATATATGAGGATGTTCCTTAACATTTACATGTTGGGACTTCACTGTGACTGAGATAGCACTGATAGGTAATGCCCACAGGCAGTGAAAGGGGTACAGTCCTAGTGAGTGGAATTAGCATCCTTATAAAAGAAGCCCGGGAGCACCACAGTGAAGACAAAGCAAGAAGTCACCAAGAGTACTGGGACCTCAGTCTTACACTCCTCAGTCTCCAGAAATGTGAACAATAAAATCCTAGTGTTTATCATTTACCGGGGTTCATGAATTTTATTATAGCAACTGAAATAGACTAAGCCATTCACCCAGTCCTGAGGCCTAAGTTGCTTGTCATTTATTATCAAATCTGTGCTAACAGCAAAGCTCAAGATAAAGCAAATGTTTCTCACATTGAAGTTTCCATCAAACGTGGAAAACAGGGTAGAGTGAGAAAGCCATGTTTCGCCCTATCCTTGTACTTATTCACCCTTGTCCTTGACAGTATGGCCAATGAAGTCCACGCATGTCTTTAATTGTTGAGACCCTGATCTATACTTCCAAGGCCAAAAGATTTGTTTATGTACTTTACATTTTTTAGTTCAAACATCATTCTTGACACTTTGTAGAGAAGAAATAAGCACTTTTTTGAGAGAGCAATTAAAAAGGGTCTAAAAGTTAAAATATGAGAGGAGCATAAAGATTTTGGAAAATTATAGTAAGCACTAGAATGGGTGTAAATAAAGGCCTAGCCAGGGACAGAAAGCAGGGAAGAGGCCACATCTACAGGTTTGAGCATGAGTTTTGAGTTGAGACTTTATGCTGACGGCAGTGGGAGCCCTTAGACATGCTTTCAGCAAGAGAAACTAACTAGGCTTGTGATTAGAAAGAGCTTGCCCAGCAAGAGAACCGAGCAGGAACCAGATGGAGGGAGAACATACTAGAAGCCAAGAAGCATTGCAGTTTCCGGGTGATCACCACCAAAGGCCCACATGGACAAAAGTGATGAGAAAGGGCTGGTACAGAGCCTCCGATGTGGCAAAATATCAGGTGGAGTGACCGTCAGAGAGCAAAGAAGCAAGCAGGTCAGGTCAGAGGGAGTGAGAACCCCAATACCACAACTGACCACCACTTGATACAACAAAGCTACCCTCCTTGGTGACTTCTTTGGTTTTACAATCACTTGCTTTCCTGGTGGTTCCGGTATGGTTTCAACTAGATTTGACCAAATAAAATCCAGAATGCCTGGTTCATTTGAATTTCAAATCAAACATGTCTTTAAATGTATCATAAGATATTTGCACCTCCTGTGTCCTTACTTTCTAAGTATGCAACACTGGCTCCAGCTCCATTCCTGCCAGAGTTCTCCACTGTCTCTTCCATTTCCCAAAATTGGGAACCTGGAGAAGGCATTTTCCTACTACAGGGGAGAGATATTCAAATTCTGTTTTAGTGTGATCTTCTATTGGTAATTCCGAAGAGTTGTCACCTCATAATATTCTTATGATCCAACAAGTTGTCGTCTAAAGAAACCATAGCTGTGTTCCCAAGAGCCGATGAGCCAAAGTCAGAGACATAAAAGCAGACAGAGAAGAATGAGAAACAGTGATAGTTGGTAAAAAGACAAGAGGAGTGAAGGACAAAGGAACCCACACCTGACTTAGGTCAGACAGAAGACCACAAAATCCTCAGGAAGCCAAATGTGCTTCCACATGGTATGATGAAATGATTGATAATATTCCGTTCTTTATAAACTTTCTGTCTTTCTGGAAGTATACTATATTACATATGTGCTTTTTGTTTCCAGAATAGCAAACGATGTTTTAAAAGGGAAAATCAGACAGGCTATTTTTTATTTGTATTGTTCTGTTTATTTTTTGAGATTGGAATTTAATCAAAATTATTCTCTCTTCCCTTTCCCTTTCCTTCTTTCAAGCCCTCCCATATATCCTTCCACTCTCTCCTTCAAATTCATGGCCTTTGAAATGGGTAGGAGATGGTGTGGGGAGGGAAATGAAGGTTGGGCTCAGATGGGGTCGAGTTGGGGTGGGAGGTGAGAAGGCTGAGAGAGAGGAGGGAAACCTAGGTGGGGGCCATCTCTGATACAAGCTGGAGACCTACAGCAGACTCCTAATGGGAGAATGGGGACATGGAGGCTAAGAAGTGGCCATCTTCAAGCCAGGCAGGACTTCTAACACAGGGAGGGGAATACCAACCCACTCACAAAACCTTTGACCCAAAATTTACCCTGTTTACAAGAAGCGCAAGGATAAAGGGGGAGCAGAGACTGAGTGAATGTCCATCCTATGACTGTCCCAACCTGAGACCCACCCAATAGTAGACAGCCAACCCCTGACACTATTAATGATGCTCTGTTATGCTTGCAGACAGAAGCCTAGCGTAACTTGTCTAAGAGGCTTCACCTAGTAGTGGACCAAATCAGATGCTGAAACTCATAGCTAAACATGGGATGGAGCTCAGAGAGTCTTATGGAAGTGTGGGGAGGAAGTATAGAAGGACATGAAGGGGACAAGAATTCCACAAGAAGACCAACGAAGACAAGTACCCCATGCCCACAGACGCTTAAAGAGACTGAAACACCAACTAAAGAGCATGCATGGTCTGGACCTAGGCCCCCTACACATTTGTACCCAATGGGCAGTTTGGTCTTGATGTGGGTCCCCTAGCAAGTGAAACAGGGCTGTTTCTGACATGGACCCTCTTGCCTGCTTTTGGATCACTTCCCCATAGTGGGGCTGCCTTGCCTGGCCTCAGTGGAAGAGGATGTGCTCAGTCCTGATGTGACTTGATATGCTCATGAGGGTTGATACAGTGGGGCAGACTCCCCTTTTCTGAGTTTCTGAGAAGGAGAGGGGGCAAAGGGTGAACAGGATAGGAGGGTGGGACAGGGAGTAGAGGACGGAAGGGCTGTGTTCAGGATGTAAAGCGAATAAATATATAAACTTAAAAAAATTCATGGCCTCTTTTTTCATTCATTGTTACTACATGTTTGTATGTATTTGTATATACATATATTCTTAAATATAACCTGTTGAGTCCATAACATGTTACTTACACATATGTTGTTTTACTTATTGTTTGTATGATGGGGGAGGAGGCACAGATGTGTGTGTCCACGCAAAGTTGAGAAGAAGCCCTTAGGCATCTTCCTCTACCACTTTCCATCTCATTCCCTTAAGACAGGCGCTCCCACTGACCTAGAAGCTTGTCATGTTGGTTTGCCTACCTGGCCAGGGAGCTCCAAAATCCACCCGTCTCTACCTCTTCACTGCTGAGATTGAAAGGACATCAAACCATGCCCAGTTTTCTGCGCGGGTGCTGGAGATTTGAACTCATGACTTCATGCTTGTAGAGCAGAGCGTTTCCCCCTGGGCCAGCTCTCCACCCTGTTATACCTGTAATAGTAGTTAGCTCATTTGTACTAATAGGAAAAGTGTACTAGCAGCAAAATTGGTGGAAGAGGGCACCTCATTCCTCCTACAATGACTGCTTAAGAGTACAACCCCGAAGCACCCGAATTTGGGAGCAGCACTCACTAACAATGATGGCTACTCAAACGGAAATGTCCAAAACCTAAAGGGAACCCTATGAAGATGCCACTTCTTCAGTTAGCACTCTCACAGTCTGCTGCCACCAAAGTGTCGACCCAGAAAAGAAAAAGGATAAAATGATCTGTTTTCTTTGTTACAAAGCCAATTTGCTTTCTTCACCTCCCGACACATGAATTCCAATAGGTGCAAGCTATTCTTTCTAGGGAGGTGGGGGGGAGGGGGTAATCATGACAAATTATCCTTTTTCCAAGTTATCATCATCTTGCTCTGTCTCTGTCAAATTGTTCCTCAAACACAGCAGTCTGCGAGCCCTGCACCGCCGCCTCCCTCCAGTGCTATTTATACCTTTTGGATCAAACCAGCACTTTTGCATATCTCAGCCGTTCTGGGGGCTGCGATAATGAACTGCACTGTTTTCAGTCATTTCCATCAGAGTCGTTTGTGGTCACGTCCCTGACTATCTTTAAGGACAATGTGTCCCACAATCACTTCCATCTAAATCTGTCGATAATTATGATAGAAGGAGCTTGGGTTAATTTTCACCGGTGAAGGAGTGGCTCATTTTTCAAGCCTACGTGTTGCTCCCGCACAATCTGGAAGCTACACAACCTTGATCTGCAACTTCTCCAGGAATCAGGCATGGGCTTCTTTTTCTTAATTCCCCCAGGAAATGAACTGTTCTTTCTCCTAAGACAGGCGTTTTCTCTTCTAAAGCAACATCCCATCTTCCGATTGAGTCTTGGCTTCTTTAACTAAAGTAGATATTCATGGGAAAAAACTCTCAAATCAAAAAGAAAAGGGGGAAGGCAAAGAGGAAAAGGAAGCATGGCAAAGAAGAGCAAATGATGCAAAGTATGAAGATAAAGGGATGCTTCATCTTGAATAATCAGCTTTAGCCAGACATGGCTCTCCCAGCCCAGCTACTTCTCTGGCTGAAGTAACACCTCGGGGACATTGTGGGTCCCCGGGATGCTTTTCCAGATTCAGCTCCCCTTCCCATTGTCTCATTTTTCCCAACTACGTTTTCCCCGCTACCTTTAATAAGCATCATAGGATTCTTGTGTGTGTGTACATGCGTGCGTGGGTGTGTGGGTGTCTGCATGTGTGTTTTGCGGCCGTGCGTGTCCATGTACCATATGCATATGCATGCTGTGCTGGAGGTTACCAGAAGAGGACAGTGAACCTCTGAGATTGGTGGCTAGTGCACCCGGCGTGGCTGCCAGAATTTGAACCAGGGTCCTCTGGCAGGGCAGCAAGTGCTCTTAACCGCTGAGCTGCTGAGCCATCTCTCCCTCCCTCTACAATTCTCATATATAAAATATTATAAAGTGTTACACGTGGTGATAGTCAAAACAAATGACACTAACAAAACTTCACCAAGCATGAGGAATGAGGTGAAGGGAAGGAAAAATCATTAAGAAACAAGCGGGATCCTAGCTAGGATGCGGGGCCATGTTTCACGCATCTTACCACTTTGATGCCAGCAGGATCTCACAACGGCCATCGTTCCCCTAATCTCACCAATGAAGAGTGAAAGGAGCAGCCAACCTTTGTCACCGTGACTTCAGAGGACAATTTGGCTTTCCCATTTAATTTCTAGCAAGTGGGGCAAGTGGGGGAGGGGCGGGTGAGAAAAACAAGTTATGGAATCAGGAGACCTGGGTTAAATTCTGCCCATTTGTGGATATGGGTTAGGTCTGTTTTCTTACCTTGAAAATCAGTAGTAACTAAAAATCTATGAGTATTAAATGGCATAGGACTAAAGCAAGAAACTCTGTGTGCTCAAGGAGCCGCCAGCCACTCCCCTGTCTTCGCCATTCAGCTGTGCCACCCACTTCTAAGAAATTAACTTTGAAGACTGCTGTTTCCCCTCCACTCAAGTTCTGTGAAGGGGCAAAATGAAAGTTAAACACCCCCTTTCTCTTCATGATTAAAATGTGTTTCTGGACCAAAATGCTCACATCGAAAATGATGCCTGAGGTATTCTGCATGTTTCTTACCATGGGAACAAGGCAATTTACAAAAAAAAAAAAAAAAAAGCAGAGAAGAAAGCAAGAGAGAAACAAATTAATAGGCCCTAATAATAGTGTTGAACAGCAAACCTTCAGGAAGCCCTCTCCGTTTAGCTCTAATTTCATCATAGTGAAGTAAATGTTAGTAAAATCCTACTGTACAGATAAGGAAACTGAGGCAGAGGGCACAGCAGTATTGTATGTCTCAAGTCTCATAATAAGAGAAATTCATGGTGAGTTTCTAACTGATTTGAGAATCTGATTTCGAATCAAAAGTGGCCAGTGGTGGAAGTGAAAGGCACACGTGTCTTCTTTGGCTTCATGGTAATATCCGGTCTCTGCAGCAGTGTCCACAGGTTCTCCGTGACCTGGCCTCAGACCTGCTCTCTAGTTTCAGAAATAAACTGGACTCAGATGTGACACATCAACCCACACTCCGGCCATATGTGTTACTAGGAGTATTTTTTGCTTGGCCTGACTTGGTGTGAATCATTTCTTCATCTGCACATGCTTCCCAACTCTGAGACACAGTCTCATTTCTCCCAACCTTGTTTGCAAATGCCTTACATATTTTTTCTTTTTGTGAATGAGGAAACCATGTGGGATTGTTCATTCAGACCTTTAAATTGTAATAGACAGACTCATTCCTTATGTCTGTCATTCCAGAGCACAGAGTTAACTATGGGCTGAGCACCCCTCTCTCTGGCAACAGGACAGATTGTCATCAGAGACATCTGACGATCACTTAGAACACTCCAGGCACAGAATCACTGCAACTAAAGCCACGACTCCTACTTCAGAAGGCTTCGCTGTATGACTGCTTGATGCAAACCTGCACAAGCCTGAGAAACTGCATTCTGGTACAGCAAGCCTTGGGGAACTTCAGGATACTTTGCAGACTGTCTCGGTCAATACTGGAGGGAGAGCACCTCCTCCAGTAACCCAGTCAATAGTCGGTGCAATGTTACTGGCCTTTATGCAAGGCTATGGTTGGTCCCTAAGAGGGGCCTGTAATCCGGCACAACTGGAAGCAAATACAGCCCTTTGCAAGCCACACCCATCTTCAACATCCTGGCCTGTATATGAAAAGAAGTAGGAGAAGACATAAATTTGAGGTCGGGTAGAGCTGCTTAAAATCTAAATTCTTCAACATTCTTGTCTGGTAATGTTATTTTATTATTCATTTTGGACCCTTTTGTTGTTATTGTTGTTTTTACGTCTATAAAACAAAATGATGTAGTCCTTTCAACAAGACTAATGGGAGAATTAAAGACAACACATTTAAAGGGTAAAATACATAGTAGATGGCGAATGACACAAAGAATCATTTTGTTGTTCTACTCTCTTGCTATGACTCTTCACCAAGCTCGCTGTGAGGCAGCAAGTCTCTTGTGTATAGATATTCTCCTGTCACCACTATGATCGTTGGACTGTGACCTTCATCTATCTGAGACTTAAAGCGAAGGCTGCTCATAGGTCCCCAGGTGTACAACATATCCCTGAAGCTCAAGTCACCCCAAAAGGAGGTGGTAGTTCAGAAAAAAGTAACAATCCTCATGAGGACAGAGGTCCACTCTTGTCTCCACACGGAGCTGTAAGAAGTGGTGGTACCTGCAACTACTACCCAAAATGTGGATGACTAAAGGACATCCCTTTTGTGGAGGGATAAGACAATAGGAAGACTTATGCTGGTCCTCAAGCTAGCAACGTGTAACCTAAATCAAAGTCAGCATCCACTAATCTTCTCTGTATTTCCTACCGGCGTCCCCCCAAAAGTCTGCCCCACGTGTTAGCTGCACAAGTCAAGGAGGCATTATTTGTCGTTTGTTCCAAATAATAGATGCAGAAAGTTGTGCTTGAAGGACAGTATCAGGTGGCAATAGGACACAAGAAGCACCAGGAAGGAGAGTTTGGAGATAAAGGCAAACTATCTTGATTTATGTGCCCTCCCCAGTCAAAGGATTCTCCCGAGAGTGCCAAATCAGAGGTTTGTGAGAGACATTTTTTATTAGGAATATGGCATTTCCTTTTAACTACTAATCGGGTTTTGTAGCTTCTTGGAGAATTTGGGGAAAATCCTTGTTCTCCTTTGTCATGATTTACAGAACCAAACTAAAAAAGCAGTCAGAATGGCTAAGAGATGAAGTAAGAGTGAAGGGCTTAGAACACAGCATCAACAAAGCTCTGATCCAAACACATAAACTACAGGCAATCCAGCAGCCCCCGATGCCATTCTACCCTGGACAACATCCAAGGAAACCCAAGAAGTCACCACAGCTATACTGTTTGGTGCCAGGAGAGGATTTTTGCTATATAATTGGAGCTGCTGACCCTTTGGTGTGCCTTAATAAACATTACTCTCAGTTATCTTGATCTGGGTTCCTTCACCAGCCCCTTCAATGGCCTCTTTAGATGTTACCATTCACTCCAAAACCCCTGCACCTTCCCCGCGTCCTCTCATTCAGACTATCGCATAGAAAATTAATTCACATAAAGAACAGCACAGTTATAATAATTAGTAATTAGCGTTATCACATATTGTGTTTGGCTAACTCTCACCTATAAAGTACAGCGTGTAAAAGAACTGCAAAAATAGACAAACAAACATGAGTCTACACTCATGATTAGCATAGTCAGAAATAAAATTTTCCAAATGTAACAGCCGTGTCTGAAATACAACCAAAACTGTGTTGTTCAAAATACTAGCAACAGCAATGAAATTCAAACTACACTTGGAGTCTATGAACCACTTTCATTTTACCAACCATTCCACTCAATTTCCGAGAAGCCTGTAACCAGCCGGTCGCTTTTCCACCCAATAAGATGAGAACGTGAGAGTTGTAGAAACCAAGTTTCGCAGTTTCCCGTGGAAATAGCAAGAAAATTTCTAACACAAATAATCAAACTCACAGACCACATGATGCATGTGATTAGCTTAACTGAAACCTGTGCTACAGAAAATGCTTAGTAGATGTTGATTAAAATTTCATTGTTTTTGAATGAAAAACCTGACAAAAAGGCTAAAGAAAGGTAACCCTAATCGCCCAACAGGACCCAAAACTTCCCCAAGTACAACTTTGAAGTAGTAGATTTTCTCCCAGGCAGGTAGCAAATAAGGGTTTTTTGTTTTGTTTTTTTGTTTTTTCCCAAGGTGACACCGGGCATGAGAAGAGGTCACACACAGAGAATGAGAAAGCAAGCATCTCCCATTGCCTTGAGGCCCTAATTGTACAAACACACAGGCAAAGTAGTCAAAATCAAAGGATATGGAGTTTGCCTGGAGATAGTTCCTAGCACGCAGTCTGCCTTTTATTTTACCAATACACTAGTTTGTAAATTATAGCAGCATTCATGAGATTCCTAACTCCATACAAGTCCAAAAGCCCACAAGAGGGTAGAAACTACTAAATCATTGTTTCTCACAGATAGTCTGAAACGCGGGGTTACAAGGTGATAGATTGGAGGCAAAATCTACTAGAAAATTTCAAAGAGAACAGCTTGCTGACCTCCCTCCTGATCAGCAGCGGATTTGAGGGGATTTGCCCTGGGACTTTCACATCGTGTCTGTCCCTTTAATCAAGAGTCTTACTTCTTTACTTCCTTCACCACTGCAGTAACCTCCTAACCGGAATCCGAGTCCCTAATCTCAGAGTCTCTAATCCATCTCCTCAATGATAACCAGAGTGATCTTTGTAAAATGGCAATCAGACCATGTCATCCCTTTAATAAAAAATCTTAAAAATCTCCAGTAAATCACAGCTGTCTGCAGAGAGAGCCTCCATCCTTAAGCACTGAGTCTAGAGTTCCACATCCTTTAGCTCCATTCTGCGCCTCACTCCCGATCCTGCAATTCAGCCTCACCGAGTTAATTTCAGGACACCATCTCCTGGGTGCCATATTCTGCCATGTCCCCTTACTGCTATTCAAGGCAGGGTTGAAAATCTACTTGAAATGCCCTTTCCTTTGTCCATTAGACAAACTTCGATAATGCTCAGAGCTTCAGCTCAAATGGCACGTGGTCTAGACATCACCACCCCACCCCCATCCCCAAAAAGCAAGTGCTACCTCTGCAGTGTGCTTTAACATCCCTGTACTGCCCTTTTCCTTGCATTGTCCTCAAAAGGCTATAGCTGCTTCTTTTCCTACGTGCTACCCAACTAGACTGTAATACAGGAATTATGTCTTTCACATACCAGTGTATCACCAGTTTGGAGGAGATTGGAGAACAGAATAACTGCTCATGAAAACCTGTTGAAAAAAAGCTCACAAAGCATTCATGTAACTCCAAAGTACATCGTGAACTGTATTGGGGATTGAATATATACAATCCATTGGGATCACTTTCTAACAGTGGTCAAGGAGACAGGCAGCAAGCATGGTAAAGTGAGTTCATCCATTTGCTCCCCAACATTGCCCGTACATGGCCCACGATTTCCAATAACATTTTATTAGATCATAATAAACTAGGAGTAGAGTAACAGAGTGAAACGTCTATGATTTTATCTCTCTCCACTCCCAATGTGTGTGAGGGTGTGTGTTTGTGTCTGCCTGTGTGCAGGTCATAATAAACAAATAAACAAACAAAGAAAGAAATCTTTGTTTAATAAGCTAAATGAGATGGCAGTTTTGTTTTGATTTTGCTTATTTGCTTAGGCCCTTACTTAAGCCACTAAAAATAAACAAATCAATATTGTAATGGTCACGGTCTCAGCAATAAACAGAATTCACCCCAGATGGTTCAAATAATTAGGCATTAAATGAAAGAACACTCACAGAGCTGGGAAGGCTGGGAGAATAAACAAGGGTAGTAAGGTGACAATTGTCAAGGGGAAGAAACGGTGTCACCAGATCCTGGAGAGAGCTGGAGCCACAGAGAAACCACAGGGGACACCAAAACTCTCAGCATGCAGAATTCTCCTGTACTACTAGGTCTCCTACCAAGACGTCCATTGGCTACAACCAATAGGAAACTACTCGGTAAAGGGACCCTTGTTGGGCAGCTCATGAGGTCAGGCTCCTGTGCACAAAGCAAGTCAAGATGGATGTAGAATGAATTGAGAAAAAGGAAGAAGAAAGGGTAGCATGCATCCTTTTCATGTTTTTTTTGTTTGTTTGTTTGTTTATATGAAAACTAACTCTTTGCTGATCTAATAGCTTGAGCTTCCAACAAAGAAACACAGTCCTGAATCTCAGATTAATCTGTTGCATTTGTTTACGTTTCTCATCACTGTGCAAAAAAATATCTAAAAAAACAATGTAAAGCAGGAAGGAGTTGTGTTGGCTCACAGTTTGCGGATGCAGTCCATCATGGTGGTGGGAAAGGCAGGAAGCAGCCGGCCATACTGTGTTGAAAGTCAAAAATGACAGAGAATGCTGTGCTATATGTATTTCCTCTTTTTTATTCAGTCCAGGACCCCAGAATGTGGAGCGGCACCACAGACATCCAGAGTGGGTCTTCCACTTCAGTCAAATCCCTCTGGAAGCAATCACACATCAACCTTGTTGTTTCCTAAAACCTATGGTGTTGATCGTCAAAATTAAGCATCATGTCCCTTCTAAAACTAGTGCTTAACCTTAACCTTAATCTGGTCCTTTACCATATCAGCTCTATAGTCTGTCTTCTGTGAGAGATGTGTGTGTGTGTGTGTGTGTGTGTGTGTGTGTGTGTGTGTGTCTGTGTGTCTGTGAGTGTGCATGTGTGTGTGTGTGTGTGTGTGTGTGTTGTATGTGCTCCATGCACATGACTTTGTGGTGTGTGCACTTATTTCCATCCTTGCCTGCTGATGCTGAAGGCAAATTTGGACAAAAGGTGTCATCCTCCACTGCTCTCAGTATCACTGTCTTAAGACAGGATCTCTCAGTGAACTGAAAGCCTGCCACTTTGACAAAGCTGGCTAGCAGGGGGTCTTTTTAGGGATCCACCTGTCTCTAACCCTGATGCTAGGATTACAGGTGTATGTGACTGTGCCTCCCTTTTATGGGGATAGGGCAGATTTGAACTCAGGTCTTCTTACTGCTGAGCAAGTACCCTTATCCACTGAACCATCTCCTCAGCCTTTCAGCCCTATATTCTCTTTGCTTGTGTAATGGCTCCAATGGTCACTGTCCTACAAGCCATGTAGGGCTGCTACAAAAGTTTAATAGGCTGCATATTAAAAGGATCATAAAGTACAAAGTACTACAGCCTAATTTAATCAACACTTAGATGCAAGGCTAAGCCTTGAACAAATAGTAATCTGGAACATCCCTCAGGCAGGTCTTGCCCTCACACAGTAGGTGGAGTATATCCTTTCTTCAGGAGACGTAGGACAAAGTACAAAGGATGATTAGTAGCCTCATCTTTACTGTCAACGTTATGATAGGGATAAACTTGATTTGTTCTGCACCAAGAAAGCTAAACTAACCTTTCTACATCATGCTAAGAGGATTTAGGTGATCTTGATGGTTTTATTCAAAATATGACAAAATTTACCTGATTTCCACATATTCTACTGCTCAAGGAAAGTAAGACTCATTAGAGGCTGTCGTCGGCATTGACCACTGCCATTACTCCATGACTACTGCTTTGCTGGCCATGAACTTGCTCCTGGGAACACACACATTTTAAGAACATTTCTTCAACTTCTTTTTCCCAAACACTCCATAAAAGCAGTTGCCATAGACAGATACCTTAAGTGGTTCCTTTGACAAACAAGCAATAATCAATGTGTTCCACTATCACTCTTTGTTTTGTCAATTGGCTAGCTATGTTCACCTGCTATATGTGCCAGGAGAAGTACTGAGCCATCCATTCTGATCCATCCTTTCATTGTGCTAGATCCTTAGTGAAACATGACCACAAATTGCCATAGAAGTTCCCGTGGTGATTTTGGGGGTCAAAAGTCTTTGAGTTTGACTACACATTTTCCTGGAGATGCACAAAACCCAAGCAGCAACTGGGCCACAGGAAGAAGGCAGGTCTGAAAGTCATATGCAAAGGTATGCAAAAGCCACATAATGGGAGTGAATCTCAACAAAGTAGGAAAATAGTTTTTCTTATAAGATTATTATATAAATGAAACAACATACACAATACCCCTGGGCTGGTACCTACCTATAGGAGACATTTACCAAATACACATAATGATAACTGTGAGGCCACACTACAAGGTCCCATCCAGAAGGGGTGGCTGAAGATGAAAACATCCCAAGCAGCTGAATGTTAGACTTGGTTTTCTCTTCAAACAAGAATCAGTATTAATCAGGGCTTCTCAGCAGGGGTAGATAGCTACAGTTTGTCTGCCTAACATGCCTCCTTATTTCTGAGATTAATATTTGACTCTTTATATCTTTATTCATTTACTTTTTTCCTTCTTCATTAATTAATTTATTTAATGACTTTACAGCCTGATCTCAGACTCCTCCCTTGCTCGCTTCGGCAGCACATATACTAAAATCAGACTCCTCCCTTCTCTCCTCCAAGTCCTACCCTCACATCATCCTCCCCCATTCTCCCTCCATTTCTCCTCAGAGAAGGGAACCCTCCCCCGCCCGCTGTGGGTACCAACCCATCCTGGCACATCAAGTCTCAACAGGATTAGTCACTTCCTTTTCTCTTAAGGCCAGACAAGTGGTTCAGCTATGGGAAAGGTATCTAAAGACAGGCCACAGAGTCAGAGACAGCACTCACTCCAAATGTTAGGGAACCCACATAAAGACCAAGCTGCACATCTGCTACACCTGTGTAGGGTGCCTAGGACCAGTCCATGCAAGCTCTGTGGTTGGTGGTGCAGTCTTCATGAGCCCCCATTGGCCTAGGTTAGTTTACTCTGTAGGTCTTCTCATGGTATCCTTGACCCCTCCCATGTCCTCCCACTCTTGCACAAAACTACCCAAACTCCGCCTATTGTTTGGCTGTGGGTCTCAGCATCTGTTTCCATCAGCTAATAGATGAGGCCTCTCAGAAGACAGTTATGTTAGGCTCCTGTCTGCAAGCATAGCAGAGTATCATTAATAGTGTGAGGAGTTGGCTTTCTCCCGTGGGGTGGGTCTCAAGTTGGGTTAGTCATTGGTTTGTCATTCCCTCAATCTCTGTTCCTTCTTTTTCCCTATACTTCTTGTAGGCAAGACAAATTTTGGGTTAAAAGTTTTGTGAGTGGATTGGTGTTCCCCTAGATCCACTGGAAGTCTTGCCTGGCTCCTGGCTCCCTATTCCCCACTGCTAGGAGTTTCAGTTAAAGTCACTGCCACAGACTCCCAGGAGCTGCCCCTTCTCAGAGATGCACCCCCAATGATTTTGTTCTCTTTCTGAGCCTTCTCCTCTTGACCTCTGCTATCCCACACCTGATCCTCCACTGTTCCCTCTCGACCTCTGTTCCTCTCTAAACAGAGAACCCCCGTTCCCTCCCTCCATCTACTTCAGATGTTTATTTTATTTCCCCTTCTGAATGAGATTCAAGCATCCTCCCTAGGACTCTTCTTGTTACTTAGCTTCTCTGGGCTTGTGGATTGTAGTATGATTATCCTGTACTTTACGGCTAGTGTCCCCTTATAAGTGAGTACATACGATGCATGTCTTTCTGGATCTGGGTTTTCTCACTCAGGATGATCTTTTCTAGTTCCCATCATTTGCCTTCAAATTTCATGATTTCCTTGTTCTTAATAGCTGAGTAGTATTCCATTATGTAAATGTCCCAAAATTTCTTTATCCATTCTTCTGTTGAGAAACATCTAAGTTGTTTCTAGTTTCTGGCTATTATGAATAAAGCTGCTAGAAACATAGTTGAGCAAGTGTCCTTGTGGTATAGTAAAGCATCTTTTGGGTATATGACCAGTAATGGTATAGCTGGGTTTTGAGGTAGATCTATTCCCAATTTTCTGATAAACCTCCAGATTGATTTCCAACATGGTTTTACAAGTTGGCACTTGCAACAGGGGTATTCCCCTTTCTCCACATCCTCGCCAGCATGTGCTCTCACTTGAGTTTCTGATCTTAGCCATTCTGAGGGATGTAAGATGTCATTTTGATTTGCATTTCCATGATGACTAAGGAGTCTAAGCTTTTCTTTAAGTGCTTCCTGGCCATTTGAGATTCCTCAGCTGAGAAATCTCTGTTTAGCTCAGTGCCACATTTTTAATTGGATTATTTGGTTTGTTGGTGATTAAGTTCTTTACATATTTTGGATATTAGCCCTCTGTCAGATATAGGGTTGGTGAAGATCTTTCTCCATTCTGCAGACTGCAGTTTTATCCCATTGACAGTGTCCTTTGCCTTACAGAAGCTTTCAGTTTCATGAGACCCCATTTATTAATTGTTGCTCTTACTGCCTGAGCTGCTGGTGTTCTGTTCAGGAAGTTGTTTCCTGTGCCAATGTGTTCAAGGCTTTTTCCCAGTTTCTTTGAGTTTTGTGCAGGGTGATAATTATGGATCTATTTGCACTTTTTCTACATGCAAACATCTCGTTAGACCAACACCATTTGTTGAAGGTGATTTCTTTTTTTCCATTGAATGATTTTTGTTTCTTTGTCAAAAATCAAGCATCCATAGGTGTATGGGTTTATTTCTGGGTCTTCAGTTTGATTCCATTGATTCACCAGTCTGTTTTTATGCCAATTCCATGTGGGGTTCTGTTTGTTTGTTTTTGGTTGGTTGGTTGATTGGTTGGTTTGGGTTTTGTTGTTTGTTTGTTTGTTTGTTTGTTTGTTTGAGACAGGGTTTCTCTGTGTAGCCTTGGCTGTCCTGGACTCATTTTGTAGACCAGGCTGGCCTCAAACTCACAGAGATCTGCTTGCTCTGCTTCTCTGAGTGCTAGAATTATAGCAGTTTGTCACTGTGCCCAACTGCCATGTGGTTTTTGTTATGATTGCTCTGTAGTACAGCTTGAAATTAGGGGTGGTGACACCTCCAGAAGTTCTTTTATTGTACAGGATTGGTTTAGCTATCCTAGGTTTTTATTTTTTCATAGGAAGCTGAGAATTGCTCTTTCAAGGTCTGTAAGGAATTGTGTTAGAACTTTGATGGGAACTGCATTGGATCTGTAGATTGCTTTGAGTAAGGTCACCATTTTTACCATGTTAATCCTATCAGAGACTTGAAGTTCTTGTCAAATAGGTCGGGGGATACACATATGTGGAGATCAGAGGACAGCTTACAGGCGCTCATGTCTTCATGCTCATCATGTGGGACGTAGGGATCAAACTTGGTGTCAGACTTGGTGGTGGCAAGCACTTTTATCCACTGAGTCACCTCTCCGGGCCTAACTTTATAATAATCTGTCCTTCTAGCTCTTTCAGCTCTAGGGCACTTGACCAGCTGTACTTTACTTTACAGTCCTTGGGAGTCATGTGGTTATCTACACAATTCTTCCTCACGATTTTCCAAACCAGAACAAAGAAACAAAGGATTTTTTTTCACCCAGACATTGATGCCAAAAAGATGCAGACCACAACCTAACCACAGCCAAAGCTGAAGTCTTTGGGTGAAAACAAATTTTAGTCAAAGAAAATGTTGAGAACAGAGCAGACACAAAGGGCAGTACATGGTAGAAAAGAACCAGGTAAAAATGGAGTACCTGATTCTAGGCTTCTTTAAGATCAGCTACACCCCCACCTCCCCTTTCTACATCCTCACATGCTTCTCCACTTGAGCCTGGTGAATTGTTTCAGCCTTGCTGTATAACACAAAGGCCACTCATCAACTAAAAAACAACCCAAATTAAAGAACAGACTTCTCCCCCTCTGCACAACACAGAGAAATGTCCCTGTAGAGGCCTTGGTGGAGACAAATGAAGAAACATTTTTTTCCCCTTTTCAATCAGCCATGGCAGCTGTGTCATGTCTCCCACATGGATCTAATCACTGTTCTTAGTTTCACTGTCCAGAGCTCAATGGGTCAATTAAAAGTCATCAAGTAGGGCTAGCAAGATAGCTTCCCTTCAGCTAAGTCTGATGACGTAAGTTCAGTCATGGTAGAAGAAGAGACTGATACCTGAATATTATCCTCATGGCATGTGCACGCACTTAAATAAATACAATTTATTAAATAGATATAATTTTAAATAAATTATAATATCAATACATATAATTTAGCTTTTCAATCATAAAATAACAATTACATAGAGCATGAATGGTATATTATTTTTCTGTTGCTGTGAGAAAAATACCATCACCAAGCCAACTTGTAGGAAGAAGAGTTTATTTGGGCTTATGATTCCAGCGATAGAGTTCATGATGGTGATGGGGGCATGGTACCAGGAAGTTCAGCAACCACATCTTCAACCATAAACACATAAACAAAATCAAAGAGAACAAACTAGAAACAGGCAAGGCTGTAAACTCTTAAAGCTCAGCCCCAGCAACATGCTTCCTCCAGCAAGGCTACCCCTCCTGAAAGATGTATAATCTCCCAAACATTATCATTAACTGGGGACCAAGTATTCAAAAATCTAAGGCTATGGGGGAGTCTCTCATTCAAGCCACTTCAAAGCACGTCTTTAATGATGCCTGGTAAGACAAGACTGTTTAACTCTTGAACTCTAGTACGAAAGACCAGTTTTGTCTTTTAGCATCAGTCTGTCAGCCAGTCTATATCTGTGCCTTATTTCCAGTCTTTCAGAACTGGTCCTGTGGTATTATTACATTTGAAATGACTGGTATGACGTTTGAACCACCCATGCCTCACTACACAAGTTTAACAATCCCTCACCTGGTCTATATCACATTCAATGGAATGAGTCCAAGCTCTTGGCCGTTTCAGAGATAACAGGTTGATATGAAACCTCTAAATTCTCACCACTCATGACTGAACTTCTCTACTCACAAAGTAAAACCCAACAGAGCAGGGACCAGCTGTGGCCTGATTTTACAAGGTGAAGGGGGACTGGGCATCTTGAATAGTATTACAAAGCTGGAAACAGGAAAGCAATAAGGAAAGTAGAGGTAAAGCATAGAACAAATGTGTCCTCCCCGGCAGCTCTGAGGGGCTCCTCGGTGAGGGTGAGACTTGGCTGTGCTGTGATACTGCATTCTTGCAAATCAAAGGGCAGCAAAGAAAACTAAGAAAAATGAAGAGCACCTACTCCAACTACCTGCCCATTTTGGCACCCAGGACCTTGTAGGTTGTTTTATAGACTCTTATCTTTGCAACTCGCACTTCAAGAAAGTTGAAGGTCTGATGTAGGATTCTACAGCAGTGTGTAGCTTAACTCAACAGCTGAAGTCATAGAGGTGCCTGCAGCCATGTTGAACACTTGAATCTTCTCACTAAGCACTTCCTTCTGTTCTTAACCTGACTCACCTTGTCCCTGAGTCACCCATGAGCTAATAAGGACAATAGAATCCTTTGTTCAAGCCAGTGGACGTGAGTCAGTTAGCACTGAAGCTGAGTTGTTTCTCCAAAAGAGAGAAAGATGTGAAATTCTGGTGTGTGTGTAAGTTTTTCTTTAGAGAAACTCCTGAACTAAACCACGGGAATTGATACATACATTGTATACAAGTCTGTAGGTCTGCTGAATTGGTTCTAGTTTCCTGGGTCAGATTTGGCTAAGCTTGTCTTATCTTGCTCATGTGGTCCGCAGGGGTCAATCAGCAGAGGGTGTCTGATTCTCTTCACACTCATGGCTACGAGTTGACTGGACTGCTGACCATGATGTCAAGGTTGATGCATTATTCAGGAAGCTGCTTTGGTCTCAATCACATGAGAGCATCAAGGATCTAACAACGTAAGGGTGTAGTTCTTCTGAGGCTAGTATTGAACCCAAACGTTATAACTGCCAGCTCACTTGACATGCCAAGGAAACTATAAGACTCCCCCAATTTGAGGACTAGGGAAAGGCTCCAGCCTTTGATAGATGCAGTTACTGAGTCACATTGCTAAGGGCAAGAATTTGTGGGAGCAGAAAATCGAGAGCATTTTTACAACGCATCTGGCTTTCACTCCACCCAGTGGGTGTTTATTCTCCACTGCTGCATGCTGAAGACTGAATGTCTAGCTCCTTAAAATCCAGTCCTGCACCCTAGAAAATGTCCCAAAGATACATTCCAGCCTCCTCCACTTACTAAGCAGGGTTCAGATCTCACTTAGTGTTTTACTTTAAATTCCAACCAATATTGAGTTGAACATCCTTTTTCAGATGGGAGAGGGGAGAATTAGCCAAGGAGTTCTTGAGAACAAGTCATCTTTTGTCATGTTAGATAAACACATGCAAGAATGTGAGAATGACGGGATTCAAATTTTAATTCATCCCATCAGTCATCCATTCAATAAATGTTGACTCGCCACATACTAATGAATGATCTACAAAAGGTGTATATAAAGACAATGTATGCCTGAATGGTGTCTTCAGGGAACTATGATGTTCATGGTAAACACTGACATGTTTGGTACCCTGTTACCCTGAAAACCACAGCTGTTCTTTTATTTGCTCCTATCACTTTTTGACTAGCCCATGGGGTTCCTCAAAATTGTAGATCTCGTTTTATCTGCACTTAACACAAGTAAAGTGCTTGGTGAGTGTTTGCTAAAATGAAATTAAGTAAGCATCTGGAACAGAAGAAAATTATCAACATTTGATGCAACGTTCACTCTCACTAGATAGGATGGTTTGATTTACAGTTGTCCTACATTTAACAGCATAAACACATAGAGAGGGCATAATGAATCTTTAAACCAAAACAAGGGCGTTTTTATTTCTCCCCTCTCCCTTGCTGGAGTATCTCTTCTGTGGTTGGAAGGGAAAAGAAGATAAACTGCAGACTTGAGCACTTTTGAAGCTGGGCTATCAACAAAGGACCTTCTAAATCAATTCACCACCAGAAATGATGCAGGCACTGCTTACAAATGCCTCACAAAGAAGCCCAGAAAGGCTCTGAGGGCAGAAGCAGATGTTTCCATCCTAGAGCCGGGAACCGAGTAAGGTCATGAGGCTGAGTAAGATCATGAGCCACTAAGGGGTCCACAATAGATGATTCAGAGACTGTCAAACATGCCTTTCCCTGGGGACGGGTTTCATTTGAGGCATGGGAAGACAACCCCCTCATATACTCTCTCTGCTCTCAGGCTTCTCTGTCAGCACCAGGCCTAACAGGCCAAGGCTACTAGCGAAAGAAAATGTGTTGAGAAGAATCACCAACTTAAGCATGTGCCAGCGCGGCCTGCAATCCCGCAGACTAAGCGACAGAGGCAGACTCACTCCCATTGCATTAAAGATGGTGTTTGTCTAAAGTCAGAGCTTAGCATAAGCCCTGACCTCACTGGGCCTGCTACACCGAAAGCCACAGCATAACCCTCACTGTTTTGGCACACAAACATATCCTAACCCAAATAGCCTAGCTCTTAAGAACAGATGTTTCAATGAATCTCTTCTTTCTTGATTTTGTTTGTTTGTTTAGTTGGTTGGTTAGTTGGTTGGTTGTTCTTTGACACAGTCTCTCTAGGTAGCTCTGGCTATTCTAGACCTTGCTATGTAGACCAGAATGGCCATGAGCTCATATAAAAGCAGCTGCCTCTGCCTTCCAACTCCTAAGATTAAGGTATGTGGCACTATGCCTGGCTGAATCCCACTTTTTAATGTCTTAAAAAAAAAAAAAAACACAGACAATTTTTTAAGCAGTTTTAGGTTCACAAGTGAAACTAAACAGAGCTAAAATAGCCATTTTAAAATTTATAATTAGGATCAATATATACACTGAGTTTCTTTTATGAGCCACATGCTGGATGGAAACTTGCAAATAAGAATACATTATCCAGCTGCCAAAATGTTCCCAGTAGGTGAGAGGGAAATACCCGTATAATTACAAGGTAGGGCAGTAACCTGTGGGACAAAAAGAAGTAGAAAAGGTCAGAGTAACCCAGAAAAAGAATCCCTGGAGCACTCAGAGGACTGGGAAAGTCACATGGGATAGGCAAGGCTTGAATTAAACTGTCCAAACCCCAGGTCAAAGGAGCTTTAGCAAAGGATCCCCCCGGTTGCCCTCTTTAAAGGATGGCTTTATATGCATCTTGGACTTTCCATTCTGGCTCTTCTCCTCCCTCCCTTCTCTTGGGTCTCACCACGAATGCAATAGCTCTTTGCAGTCCCTTTAAATAAGGGGCTCATCAGAGAGCTGTCAAACATTCATTTCGGTTTCTGTCCCCAGATGTGGCATTGCCCTCTTGTCACACCTCTGCCCTACCCACCCTGGTAGGAGAACACGCAGATGGATTTTTCCCATGGCATCACACCAGAACTCAGTGACCTTGATCCTCCTACCTGGAAAAGGAATATGAGGTGGAACCAGACGGTGGAGGAAGAGGGGTAATAGAAAGGTCCTCGAAATCAGGAGTACTCACTCTAGCAGCACTCCAGTGTCTGAATCAAGTTGAATTAAGTGTTTGAGACACATGGGATCCAAGTCCAGAGAATTTTTGAGTTCTCCAGGTTATTGCCAGAGGCTCTGTTATATATAACATTGTCCCAAATGAGAAGGTGACATACCTCAGGACACATATTGACATTTATTTAAGTTACTTTTCTATTGCAGTGATAAGACACACTATGACCAAGGCAACTTATAAAAAATTAAAAAAAAAAGAGTTTTGGAGGATCACCGTTCAAGACCGCCATGGCAGAGAACATGGCAGCAGGCAAGCAGGTAGGCATGACATTGGAACACTAGCTGGCACTTAAAACTTCATCCACAGTCAGGAAGCAGAGAAAGCAAATCACCAATAGCATGGGATTTTTTAAATTTTTATTTATTCATTATGTATACGATATTCTGTCTGCATGTAGACCTGCACACCAGGCGCAGACACCAGATCGTATTATAGATGGCTGTGAGCCACCATGTGGTTGCTGGGAATTGAACTCTGGAAGAGCAGCCAGTGCTCTTAACCTCTGAGCCATCTCTCCAGCCCCACTATGGGCTTTTGAAACCTCAAAGCCTGCCCCTAGTGACACAGCTTCTCCAACAGGGCCATACCTCCCATCCTTCCCACATATTTCCGTCAACTGAGACAAAGTATTTAAACATATGAGCCTATGGGTGCATTTTTATTCAAACCACATTATCCTTCATCAGTCTGAACATTTTTAATAGGCATTAAGCGGACAGACCTAAGAATAATCCCTCCAGATATTTTCTTATGAATATGAGCAGACTCTGCCATTAAATCCTGATACATAGCAATCCCTCTCAGAAGGAGCTGTCATTATCAGCTTCAGTTGTCAACTTGACATAGGGAACCTCAACTGAGAAATTGTCTCCATCAGATTGGCCTGTGGCCATGTCTGTGAGACATCTTTGAATTGCTAATTGATATAGGAGGCCCCAGTCCATAGTGAGCAGTAACATCCCTAGGTAGGAAGATCTGAGCTATATAAGAAAGTTAGCTGAGCAAGACAGAGGAAGAACAGATTGGTTCTATGCCTCATGATCAATGCCTCAGTTCCCACCTCCAGGTTTCTTCCTTGGTTTCATTCAGTGATGGATTTAGTCATTGTGTTTACCATAGCAACAGGGAAGCAAACAAGAACAGAGGTCTTCTTGAGCACATTGAGGACCTTGCTTTTTCTAGCCCCTGTATCTTGCTGAAAACCCTCCAACAAAATTAAAAAGAATATTCATCTCATTAACATAAACCTTTCCCTATCCTTTCTCCTAAATTTCAATGTTCTCTCAGAGACAACTCTAGCCTCAGCCTATACTAAGCTCATTGACAAAACTGAATAGTTTCATGAATAAGAATCTCCTTTCTCATTCAACTGTGATCATGTAGTCATAACCACCCCATAGGTTTAGTCTTCAGGAGAAAAAGTCCCTGAGTAAAGTCCCTGACATCTATACTACCTTATATTATGATGGATGAAGATGCTGTTACTGATGATGATGATGATTGCTGATGATGGTGGTAGCAGTGGTGGAGATAAGAGTGGTAGGGGTGGAAGCCTGCACAAAGGTAGAAGGTGTAAACCAAGTGGTTGTAGATGGAGGACAGACAGATACTGCTGCCAGAGCCAGCTCTAAATAATTCAGGCTAGGGAGTGCTTCTGTTGTTGGGCATTTTTAGATCTGTTGCATTTTCAGAGGGAAGGAGATAGGCAGCTGCTTCCCCCGCACTTTTCAGTTTACAGGGGTCAGCTGCCCACCTGCAATTAAATCTTGAAGAGATTTCAGGAGCCCTGAGTGTTCAGCAGCTTTTGTTTTAGCCATCCTTTCCCAGACTTGTCTCCTCAGTCACCTGTCAATGTGTCACTTCCCTTCTACCTTCCCTCTAATGTGTTTGCTAAAAAACAATTTCCAAACTCTGCTTGTTACCAAGAGAGATAATGAAAAAAAGAAAAGAGCTGGGAGTGTTCTTTGAAGAGTCAAAGATTCCCCTTCTCAAGGCTCTGCCTTTGACTGACATTGAGACCTAATTTTAATCCTTTTCCAGAATCTAAAACTGCAGCCCTGAATTGGTCTGGGGTTATGATGGTGGTTTTGTTTGGTTTGCACATTTCTCTGTATGTTTAACAGCTGTCTCTGGAAGGTTGCCGGTGGGAAGATGGGTGACATGGGAGAGAGCACGTGGATGAACAGGGATTTCCCAGTTCCTGTCCTCAAAGCCACCACTACTATCTTCCTGGGATTGTTGGCTTTCCCGACACTTTCTGAAGCCACCAAATTTTCTTCTACCTACTGCCCAGGTCAAATGTTTTTGTTCCTGTTCATACTAAGTGACATTCAAATTGACAAAACGAAATGAGAGCATTGAGAATAAATATAGACTTAAAATCCCTGAGGAGTGAGTTTCAACAACTCTCCTCAAAACAACCAGACCATCAAGAGATATCCAAGGGAAAATGCAGAGAAACACAAAGCCCCTGAGGACAGAGGATGCTGGAGGGGCAGGGTCACCCCAGCAGTCCCTCTGGTCCCTCAAATAGAGTAATCCCAGATATGGCCAGTTTCCACCCTAACAAGAAACTACATGGATCTTTCCACTTGCTCACACTCAAAGGATGGTGTCTACAAGACAAATATGCTCAGGAGTATAGCAGCTAACCAGCAAGCCTGGAGAGCAGAGGCCAGGGCCACCTGTGCAGGCAACCTGTGATTAGGCAGGGTTTTGAAACATCAAAACAAGGGGACCATGACTCAAGAGTGCAGGGCCACTTGCCCTGCCTGGCCCAAATCTGCCCTGTCAGCCCACAGCCTGGGCGATGGCTCTCCTCTGAGCAGCCTCAGCAGAGCTGACAGAATTGTAGGCACCTTTGCTACTGCTGAGAGTAATTGAGCAATAGCCTCCCAGCAGGCTGACTCGCAATGTGTTTCTGGGGAAATTATATACTTTTAACCTCTAAAACAATATAATTTGAGGGTGAATGTATTTTTCCACAAGAGTTGCAGGACCTCTTATTTCCTTTAAAGATCTGAGATGGGAGGTTATTTTGCTGTCCCTGCATATATGTTTAAAGAGATACCGACAATGGACGTGCCTCCAAATGTACATTTCAGTACAGAGGTAGTTGTGATGCCTACAAAAACAATGTTTCATTGGCAATTAACCCAGTTGTGTAACCAGAACACACTGGCTCATCCTGCTTCTCGTAATGAAACAAGATTCTCCCAGGCAGGCTGAAAGGCTAGAAGCATTATATTCATTTTGATTGACCCTTCTCCTCTGCTCCTCATAACTTCTCAGTCAACCGCTCCATCAGTGAGTTAGTAAACCACCTACCCTGGCTTACTTTGCATTAAAATGGCATGTGGGTCCATTTCCTTGTGATTCTGCCATCTCTACATTCAGCAAAGTTCTTCCACACCATGCAGAAATGATGCTGTTGGTTCCAGCGACGTCTCCTGGGTTCCAGAAGTAGCCTCACATTTCGCATTCCGCATTCCTGCGCACATGGTTGGGGTCCTCTTCTTTCAAAGTCATGTCACTTCTCTGATCAAAACAAAACACAAACACAAGCAAAAAAAATACCTTCAGTATGCTTTATCCTACTACAATATTCACAGCAACATTCTCTGTATCCACTTGGCAGTTTATCCCACCAGCTAGCTTAACCCTGCCTACTCTAGTATCCTTGATAATCCCCAGCTTTTCTCACTACTCCAGACAAACCCTAATGCCTCCGGGTCCCATCAATGTACCACCTTAGACCTTGTGCTCACCCAGTTACCACCTCTTGAAATTCTCCTTCATCTCCTTACTTCATGACTCGCTCCAATCAACCATCCTCCAATGTCCGTTCAATGTATGAAGCCTTCTTTGATCAAACCTCATGTTGTTCTATGTGCGCAAAAGTCTATGCAAAACAGTTCTGCATTTCAATATAGACTGTTACCAAGACTCTGTTTTATATTTTCACACACACATGCAGGCACACACGCACGCACACATATTTTAAAATTGCAAAAATTTGACTGGAATAGGGCATTTGTATCATTTTGAGACAATTTTTAAAGCAGATTACCAAATAAGTACCTTATGAAGATTGGGCAGGTGGGCGGTGTGGGGGAGGGCGGGCAACAATGAAAAGAAGCTAGGATGTGAACCTGAACTCGTCAAAAACAAGTCATAGCAGTTTAATTACTTTCTATTGAGAGATTTTTAAGAAGTCAGACTTGAAACATAGAATGAGTGCTACATTCTGCCAAGCAGTTAACAAAGATACACCTGTCCACTAACTCAAGAGGAGTGACTTGCTTGACAAAGACATTCATTTTTTTACCGTCTGTGTATATGTGTGTGTGTGTATTTGTGTTCACATATGTGAGCTTAGGCACATTTGTTCTATAGCTGATGCTATGGAGATCAGAAGACAACCTCAAGCGTCAGTCCTTGCCTTCCACCTTCTTTGACACGGGGTCTTATGTTTGTCACTGTGTGCAGCAAGCTAGCAGGCCTATCAGTTTCCAGGAAATCTACTGTCTCCGCCACAGGAATGCTGGGATTACAGACACACAGTCCTGCATATGACTTGTGTGTATGGGGGTGGGGGAAGGGGGAGAGTCCTAAGTATCTGAAATCAGGCCTTTGCACTTACAAGGTAAGCACTTTCTTACAAAGTCATTCCCCTGACCCCATTACACACATTTCAGTAAATGGGGAAACTCTAGCAGTGTGCACCAGATCCAACTCAACAACACTTTTGAGTCAAGATGATTATATCTATGACATTCGGAGACAATAACCAACATGCAGAAATAGTATTAATGACAGTAATAATAGAAAACTTTCTGAAATGGCAGAGAAAAAGAGAGTAGCCATGCAATACAGCTTTCAACAGAAACAAATTGAAAGATTTTCACCTAGGCCCATTCATCCAACACGAACTGTCACTGAAGGTTTTCTAAGAAAAAGTTATTTTCTTATTCTTGCAACATACAAAATATTCACTATCCAGGATAGAACTGAACTCCATGATGTTGAAAGGCCTTCATTACCTCATGATTGGACATTTTTGTGGTTCTATATAAATCTATCCTGCGCTCCAGCTAAGTTACAAGCCCATTGGCAGGAACACTGTGGTATACAGAAGTAGAAAGCACAGTTGCAGTCACACAGACAGGGGGTATTAATAATAGCTCTTCCATTTATTAGGTTGATAGTTTCTATTTCTCTGTGTACAAGCAAGAAATTGGACAAGTTGTAAGAGCAAAACTTGTGTTCAATGAGTATGACCTAGTCTAGTGCCTGCAAAAGTAAATGTTAATTAAACACCTTCTCTATATCTTACTCAGCTAGCAGTGTGTAAAGAAACAAAACAAGGCCTCAATTAGCTTTTCAGTTTTGAGGAGTAACTGGAAGGGTTACTTGTTCAAGGCAAAAAAAAAAAAAAAAAAAAAAAAAAAACCTTGAAGAAGACTAAATGACAGCATTCTAGGCAAAAGAATGTCAGAGTGAAAGGTACCAGGGTAACAATGAATTGGATATGGTTCATGTCAAGGACTGTGATTCTCCATAGAATGGGTGCTAGAAACACGGTTGAACTGATGAACTAGACCAGATAATATCATAGATCTTGAAATATTACTCAGCCATCTTGTAATAAATGGTTGTCTTGTGATACTAATATGGTAGACCACCTTAACCCTCACTTCGGCCTATTTTAAAACATTAAGCAATGATTGAGCTCATGACATTTTTCTCATTGTGTGAGAGTAATGGCACCACAAAGAGAAGTCACAAGAGATGCCTTCTTTTAGCAACAAACAAATTACTCCATTCTCTTTCTTCTGTTTGCCTTACAAAATTCACAAACCCTGTTGTACCCATAATGCTCTAGCTGGCAGAGCTGGAAGGCCTGTTTCCCCAACCTCACTGTCTTCCTTTCTTAGCACTAACATGTCTGACGGGAATATGAGTAGGTGGAAAACATAATGTTTCCAATTGAAGCTCACTAACAAGCCTCCAGTTGAGTCATTTTAGAGATTAAAGAAAGGATCATTTGGACACATGAATTTGAATATGATTTATAGATTACTTCCAGAGACATACAGTTGCTTATCTCTCAGGCAGCTGTGAGAATAGACAGAAGTCATGCAGGAGGTATGCTCCCCTTAAAAAGAGACAAAAAAATACATTAAATCTTAAAGTGGCTGATACAGCAATTAATATTTCAGCCTTCCTTGTGCAAGGAAAAAGAGAGCAAGATTACAAAGATGTTGGATTGCCAGGAATATGTGATTTCAGGCTTACTGACTGAAAATGCCTAATTATGTATTACAAGCCTAAGCCCCTCAGGCACTAATGGACTATTTTAAAATGCTAAAAAAAAAATCTTGTGTTTTTATCTAGGTTTCAATAGCACAATTCTAACACATTCCTGAGTAAAGTTTTAGAAAAGAAGCCATGCACAGTCAAGTCTCATTTTGAGAATGTTTTTTTACTTTTCCAATTTATCAGCAAATGTTCAGCAATCCTGTGCTACCGGGCTGGTAAACCATTCCCTTTCACCCATTTAGCCCTCCTCTTCCTTCCCTACAGGCATGTACTCTTATATAAATACACCAGAGAAATGGCACGTGGTTCATTTCTGAAGAGACCTTACCATGTGTTAAAGAGATTAAAAAAAAAAAAAAAAGATAGGCAAAAGCTACGAATTGTCATACACACTCATCTCTCTGGCACGGTCAGAAGGTTGTCCTGTGGTTTCAGAAACTCGGACCTTAGGTGAGCTAAAAAAGTCAAAAAGAAGTTTCAGAGAGAAAGTGCAAAGGCTTCTGGGCAGTTGGGGTAAATAATAAAGGAGTACAGTTATTCAAAGAAATAAGGATGTTGTTATTGGATTAAGGAAAGGAATAAATTCTAAACTCATCACACATACACCATTGCTGTACATATGCTCTCAGACATTTTACTGTACTTCTCACTGCTAGCTGATATACCCAGCAAGTCTATCACTTCCCTACCTATTGAGGCCATAGGGATGCATTGATACCAAAGGAGAAAATAAAAAGGGTTTCTGTGAAAACCAAGTATAAGAGAAGCTAGATGTCTCCAGAAATATTGATGGAATCCTATAATATAAAGTAACTAGAATAAGATTTATGAAGAATAGTAGTAAACACAAGATCTCTACAAGATCAAGCCATCAATACTCTAGCCTTGACTAGGAAGGTGGTTCGCAAGCATCAGGCCCTAACTGAGGAGTTAAGGATAGTTGGTTACTTCTGGAGCTTGGGGCTAGAGTCAGTTTTCTTCAAGGGCATGGCTAATGATATGTTTACCAGACTCCAGAGGACAGTTCAACCCCAGAAGTATATGACAGCACAAATTGGAGTTGATGGATTACTGAGCTGAAGAAGGAAGAAGAGAAGGTAGAGGGAAAAAATAAGGGGAGGAGGAGGAAGGAGGAAGAGAAAAAGGAGGAGGAGAACAAGAAAGAAAAAGAAGAGGAAGAGGTAGAGGAGGAGGACAGGAAGTTAGAGTGGGGTATGGAAAGGACATGGTTCTGGGAGATAAATTTGATCAGAACATATTGTATGAAATTTTCAAAGAATTAATAAAAATACATCTTTAAAAAAGAATAAGGGTGAAAAAAGTCACAGTCTAAAAATCAACTCTCAAAATAATTTACTCCAAGAGTATAACAGCCTATACAGAGGCTTCATCATCATCAAGTTGTTAGACTATAGAATTTTAATATGAATAACAATATTAATCAGCTCCTTGCTGTGTTCCCAGGCTTACAGAGCCTAGCATGATCAGCAGAAACATTGTTTGCCTCAAGATGAAGCATGAGGCTCTCTCTGGCAATACTGGAGATAGGACTGGAAAGGTAAATAGTGTTGGAGATAGGGCCTGTAAGCTCTTGATCCATCCCTGAGGTAATGGTCTCTACTGGAACTTAGAAGGAGGAAGATGAAAGAGTTAGTGCTATGTATGGAGGAAAGTAACTAAAATACTCCATAATACAATTACATTGCTTTGGAGGCAGTGGGAAGAGGCCTCTTCTTTGTTCATAGTCTATGAGAAAATTGACCCATGTGTTCATCATCTGAGTACCCTACGTAAGATTTTCAAATCAAGAGAGAAGCCTAAAAGTACAGAAGGTGTCCTGTGAGCCATTTATATAGACCAAATAACTTCTTTATTTATATTTAGGATAGTAAGACATTTGAGGAAATCAACCGTCATTTTTTAAATGGACTCAATATGACATCGGAAGAAGCCGAAAATAAAATTCTTAGTGTTTTAAGATGTATCCTTAAGGGATGGAGAGATGCTCAATTAGTAAAATGTTTGCCCTAGAGCATAAACTTCTGTGATTCAAGCCCAGCAACCACGTAAAAGTTTGACACTCAGCATGTCCATATTCCCTGGTAAGGTGGAGACAGAAAGGTCTCTGACACTAGTATGACCAGCCAATTTGGCTGAATCAGAGAGCACCCATGCAGTGAAAGAGCTTGTCCCAAAAACTAAGGTGGAAGATAACTGAGAAAGGTATTCAATGTTAACCTCCACACAAATATGCATACCTGGGCACGCACACTTGTACACATATATGTACATACACACAAACATACACACAAAAATGTGTTTTTAATGGTATCTGAGCAGATATTGAAGGCACATCAAAATAAATAGGTGAATAAAAAGATAATCATCACTGCTATGAAGTAAAGCAATCCAAGCACAAGGAAAAAATATCTGAAAATTAAAGATATGACTATAGTTTAATAGGTAATTAAGTAATTACAATGTATAGTTGCCATGTCTTACTAGAGAAAATTTCTCATTAAAAAGACATAGAAATTACGAGACCTTGGAAGAAAAGACCAGGGGTCTCTATTCATCCAATATAAATCTTAAGAACAAAAATTAGATATGAAAAGATGAAAAACTAATTCAGAAAAACAACAGTACAGAGAAACAACCGAAGTATAGAGATCATGGTTTATGTTGAAAAATTGTGACAGGATAAGGGAAAGTTAATAAAATTTTCTCATGACTGGATGGGTTTTTTTCAGTGCTCGGGGTTGAACCCAGGTCCTCACATTTGCTAGACAAGTATTTTGGCATTGAGCTACATCCCCAGCAGAAACCACGCACAGCTGAATACATTTTGATGAAATTTCAAATTCTACAAGATATCAGAAAGGAAAGTTACCCAGAAAACAAGATGAAAAAGCGTAATTCTTACCAGCAATGAGAAAAAAAAATATTCAAATCCTGAGATGAAGATAGGTATGGAAGTTCATACCTATAATCCCAGCATTGAGAAAAGTGAGACCAGGCAGGGCTTATCATGAAATCAAGGCCAGCCTAGAGTACATAATAAAGCTGAGGTCAGCCTGAGCTATCCAATAAGACCCTGTCTCAAGTCCTCTTGTCTCCTGAACACTTTTGAGGAAAATGTTTACAACTTAGAGCGTAGGTCTAGTCCAACTGTTGATCAGAAGGGACGTCAAAACAGACACTTTCAGACATACAGTAAATCTAGACAAAGTTTTTGCTATTACACTCTATATTTAATAATTTTTAAAAGTCCAGGAGAAAAGATCCAATAAAATGAAAATGTAGAAGAAAAGTGAGAGAGGATCAGTGTATGAAGGAAAATGACTCTGAACCATGACTTAGATGAGAGGCATGCCAAGGAAATCAAGAGCGAAGCCTTTGACCTCTGTGATGTAGGGTACTTGCGGTGACTTACAGTTCCCCATCCTTCTCTTTGAATCCACTCATTCCTCAAGGTGAGCTCTATAAATATTATTGTTCTGATGACTAATAATTAGACTTCGAGCTGTGTAGATAGTTCAATCAGTAGGGTGCCTCCCTTGCAAGGGCAAGGACCCGAGAGGGTATAGGAGCATGCAACTGTAATCCCAGCACTGAGGAGGCAGAGGCACCTGGGCCCCTCTGAGGACACTCGCCAGACAGTCTAGCCTAATTGGCAAGCCCCAGGCTAGTGAGAGACTCAAACAAAAAGATATGTGACACCTGAAGAATGATGAGGTTGACCTCTGCTCTACATACTCAGAAGCGCCTGAACACACACATACACCCACACATATAAACATGCATAAGCGAAAGTAAATGAGTTAAGTTAAATAGCGGGGATTAATACATGGAGAAAGTAGCACTAAAGAGAAGTGGAATGCAAGCAACATGAATATTTTAAAATTTGATAACTTAAACATAAACACAACAAAAAAGCAGAAGCAAGGGAAAGATGTAGCAATAAATGTAAGTATGCTATATAGCGGAAATTTCTTTTTTAATTAATTAACTAATTATTATTATCTATTACAATTTATTCACTTTGTATCTTGGCTGTAGCCTCCTTGTCTCCTCCCAGTTCCATCCACCCTCTCCCTTCTTTCCCTAGTCCACTGATAGGGGAGGGCGTCCTCCCTTCTATCTAAACCTAGCCTATCAGATCTCATCAAGGCTGGCTGCACCATCTTCCTTTGTGGCCTGGCAAGGCTGCACCCCCACCCCCACCCCAAGGAGAGGTGATCAAAAAGACAGCCACTGAGTTCATGTCAGAGGCAGTTCCTGATCCCTTACTAGGAAACTCACTTGGAAACTGAGCAGCCTATGGGCTTCATCTGAGCAGGGGGTCTAGGTTCTCTCCATGCATGGTCCTTGGTTGGAGTATTGGTCTCTGAAGGCCCCCTGGGCCCAGGTTTTTTTTTTGTCTTTTTTGGCCTCCTTGTAGAGCTCCTGTCCTCTTCAATCTTTCTATCTCCTCCTTCCATAAGGTTCCCTGCACTCTGCCCAAAGTTTGGCTATGAGTCTCAGCATCTCCTTCAATACCCTGATGGGTAGTCTTTCAGGGGCTCCCTGTGGTGGGCATTTCATAATTAAAAATCCAACTTAACAAATGGGGAGTGGAGAGCTTGTGAAAGCAAATAGCTAATCATTAAAATGACTATAATAATAGCATAGTCAGAAGACTCACAGGCCACTGAGAAGGAAATGGGGGACAACACTGAGAAGAGCCAACCATTAACATCTCAAGGATCCACAACAGATTATAAACATGTATTTCTGAACACTGAAAAACAAATCCTAAAATTATGGTGTTTGGGAGTTTAATTACAGTCACCACAAACATCTAAAATAAAAACTTGGATTTACTGGGCCCAGGTGGACCTGCAAAGACAGATGTGCCAACCAAGGACTATGCATGGAGAGGATCTAGATCCTCTGCTCAGATGAAGACCATAGGCAGCTCAGTTTCCAAGGGATGAAGACCATAGGCAGCTCAGTTTCCAAGGGGGTTCCCTAGTAAGGGGATCAGGGGATGTCTCTGACATGGACTTAATGGCTAGCTCTTTGATCACTTCCCCCCAGTTGGGGAAGCCTTGCCAGGCCACAGAGGAAGATGATGCAGCCAGTCCTGGTGAGACCTGATAGGCTAGGGTCAGATTGAAGGGGAAGAGGACCTCCCCTATCAGTGGAGGAGCATGGGGAGGGGAAGACAGAGGAAGGATGGAACTGGGAGGAGATAAAAGGAGGGGGCTACAGCCAGGATACAAAGTGACTAGATTGTAATAAATAATAAATCAATAAAAAAGAAAAAGAACAGGAAAAAAAAAACCTTGTAGTTAAAGGAATTAAGCTGGAGTACAGCTAGACCAGGTAAGAGTCTACCTTTCCCTTAGACTCACTAGTTAATAGCTGGAATGGTTTTGCTGCTATAACTAGAACAGTTTTTGTGCTTGCCACTCAGATTTTACCTTAGTTTCCTTAATGAGTACATACAATTTTAAGGAAAGCAGCATCACATTCTCCCAGCCATATCGATTAGTGGTACCCCAACTCACTAGATCATTTAGCATATGAGGAATCTAGTGTCATGGTTAAGGCTGAGAACTTAGGTACTGAGAATGGAGGAATTTTATTCTAAGATAAAGAGACTTAAAATGCCACATCAGTGCCAATCCAAAACTAAAAACTCATGCTGCTTATTAATAAACTTGGATATATGACTAGGAGTGGTATGGCTGGGTCTTAAGGAAGTGCTATTCCTAGTTGTCTGAGAAAGCACCAGATTGATTTCCAGAGTGGCTGTACAAGTTTACATTCCCACCAGCAATGGAGGAGGGTTCCCCTTTCTCCACAACCTCTCCAGCATGTGTTGTCACTTGAATTTTTTATCTTGGCCATTCTGATGGGTGTAAGGTGAAATCTCAGGGTTGTTTTGATTTGCATTTCCATAATGGCTAATGATGTTAAGCATTTCTTTAAGTGTTTCTCTGCCATTCTATATTCCTCTACAGAGAATTCTGTTTAGCTCTGTTCCCCATTTTTAAATTGGATTATTTGGTTTGCTGCTTTTCAGCTTCTTTAGTTCTTTATATATACTGGATATTAGCCCTCTGTCAGATAAAGGGTTGGTGGAGATTCTTTCCCAACTGTAGGCAGTTGTTTTGTTTTGATGATGGTGTCCTTTGATTTACAGAAGTTTTTCAGTTTCATGAGGTCCCAAGTACACAATAAAGACATTTCCTCAACCGTGTTTGTAGCAGCTTTATTTGTAATAGCCAGAAGCTGGAAACAGCCCAGATGCCCCTTAACCGAAAAATGAATGCAGAAGTGTGGTACATCTATACAATGGAGTATTACTCAGCAATGAAAAATAAGGAAATCATGAAATTTGCAGGTAAATGGTGGGACATGGAAAGGATCATCCTTAGTGAGCTGTCCCAGAAGCAGAAAGACACACATGGTATATACTCACTCATATAGACATATAATATAGGATAAACCTACTAAAATTTGTACATCTAAAGAAACTAATCAAGAGAGAGGACCCTGACTAAAATGTTCAATCCCCATCCTGAAAGGCAAAGAGGATGGACACCAGAAGAAGAAAACAGGAAACAAGTCAGGAACCTACCACAGAGGGCCTCTGAAAGGCTCTGCCCTGCACACTATCAAAGCAGACGCTGAGATTTATGGCCAACTGTTGGGCAGAGTACATGGAATCTTATGCAAGAAGTGGGAAATAGTAAGATCTGGAGAGGACAGGAACTCCACAAGGAGAGCAACAGAACAAGAAAATTTGAACACAGGGGTCTTCCCAGAGACTCATACTCCAACCAAGTACCGTGCATGGAGATAACCTAGAACCCCTGCACAGATGTAGCCCATGGCAGTTTAGTGTCCAAGTGGGTTCCATAGTAATGGGAAGAGGGAACCTTTCACCCAAACACAAAAGAGTATACCCTCCTCTGACATAATCTGACTGGCCTGCTCTTTGATCACCTCCCCCTGATGGGGGAGCAGCCTTACCAGGCCACAGAAGATGACAATGCAGCCAGTCCTGATGAGATCTGATAGACTAAGATCAGAAGGAAGGAGAGGAGGACCTCCCCTACCAGTGGACTTGGGGAGGGGCATGCATGAAGAAGGGGGAGGGAGGGGAGGATTGGGAGGGGAGGAGGGAGGGGCTAATGGGGGGATACAAAGTGAATAAAGTGTAATTAATAATAATAATAAATATAAAAATGAAAAATAAAAAAATAAACTTGGAAAAATCAAGTCATTCCCTTGTATTTATTCATTCCTTTAGCTGCCCATTTGTTGCCTCTCATGTTCCCACTTACATAGCTCTTTCTTTCATTCAGGAGTTGCTCAGAAAAACATGAGCGAGGCCCTCTGTCTTCAAGGAATTTAACTCTCTGAGTAGAGGGAACACAGCTTCGTTACAGTATGTCCTGTAAACTCAGTTGTAGTCTGTGGTCAGAGCCAACCAACCAGGCCACAAAGTCTTACGAACGGGAAGACAATATTACTATATTTTCTCTGAGTCTGAAGACTGTCATCTTTTAAGATTGTAGGGAGGCTCAGAAATTTCCTGCTTGTCCTTGATATATAAATTAGCATCTCAAAAGAAGGATTACAGTTTTGGGTTTTGGTTAAAAAGAATGTATGGTAGGCTGGGATATAGCTCAGTTGGTAGAGTGCTTCCCTAGCACCCACAAGGCTCTAGGTTCAACTTCACACCTGTAATCCTAGCACTTCAGAAACAGAGGCAGGAGGATGAGGAGTTCAAAGTTATTCTGCACTACACTGAGGCCAGTTTGGGCTACCTGAGATGTTTTAAATTTTTTAAAAGATAGATTTTATAAAAGAAACAGAAGAGAATAAGAAATAAGACAAGAAGAAAAGAAGAATGACAGAAATAATAGTAAAAGAGGTAGATAGAGGAAGTGGGGAGAAAAGAAAGAAAGGAAGGAAAGAAAGAGAGAAAGAAAGAAAGAGAGAGAGAGAAAGAAAGAAAGAAAGAAAGAAAGAAAGAAAGAAAGAAAGAAAGAAAGAAAGAAAGAAAGAAAAAAGAAAGAAAGGAAAGAAAGAAAAAAGAAGGAGAAGCTAGACCTGTGAGGTAAGAAACTAGAGCAGATAAATGAAAAACGACAGGACAGAAAGTCATGGAGAGCTCAATTAATTAGCTATTGTCCATTTCCTTGAGAGACCTCTAACAAATCTGTCCTTGTCAGTGACAGGAAATCTTTTTGAATTCTTTGCAAAGGGATATTAATGGTCATGGCAAGCTTCAGCACCCTTCCCCTGTGCTACTGTGATGCCGGGAGGTGTGAGGAGTTCCTGGAGGTCATACCGGGAGCCAGCCTGGGTGGACCAGGAATGTCTCCCCCTTGCACACAGTGCTCCTCTAGCTCACAGACTGTCAACCATCTCTCCTTGACTGGTACATCAGGAGGCTGACATTTAATACCCCAAGGATATAGATGTTTGAATGCTGGTTATTGTAACAAAGGAAGCCATCCAAACTCTGCAAGACCAAATGGATCAGATAAAGCTGACACCAAGATAAATCTGTTTTACATCCATCCCTGCACAGGTTTTGCTAATCTATGTAGTTACAGCTTTCCCACTGAAAGAAGGGGGAAAAATAGCCCACCACATGTCAGCAAGTCCAAATCACATCCCTATTTTTAATCTCCAAGGTATAACATTTTAGGCAAAGACCATTTTTATGCTGACTTTGTCATGAACTCTATTAACAGAGGATGACACAGAAAGAAAATGAGGAAGGTGGATGAAAGAGAGTAGGGAGGGGGACAAAAGGAGAGTAAAGAAATTTCTTCCTGAATGGCTTGTATAAATGTAGGGTGGTTTTTTTTTTTAATGAATGAATTCTGTTCCATCATTGACAGAGGATTGCTTCTCTTCCAGTCAGTCAGACACCTACTCTTCATTAGCCAGTATTTATGCTGCCAGATTGGACTTTCATATGGAAGCCTGAAGCAGCGATGGTACAGATGGCAGGAAATCTCTCATGAGATTGATAACGATGAAGAAAGATGCCACATTAAGTCAGAAGGTGCCACTGTTAACATTCCAGCTCAGAGGAGAATATTTCTAGCTAGCTCTCTCCTCCAAGGGCTGTTTTTCTTCTGGTCTCAACTAAAATTTGCCCCCTTTCCCAGAAGTTCATAGCCCCACCTCTTTCACATTTGCTTTTCTTTCTTTTTAGTGTGTTGAATGATTTCCCCCTCTAGGTGCTTAACCTTTGCCTTCTCAAGGTGGTTGACATCCTGGCTGCTGAGGCGACCTGAGGTGGGGGAAGGGACACCAGGAGAAGGCCTTTCAGTCCATTTCCTTAAACAAAGACACCACTGTGCCAGGATCCCATGGGAAACCTGAATGGTATTTATTGTTACGATGTAAGCCCTCTGTGCATCTGCTACCTCTCAAGACAAACACTGTGTTCATAAAACCAGACCCCTGCTTCCGAGGCCTTGGAGAAAGGCTGGTCTCCAGGGTGCAGGAATAAGGGCTTGGGAAAGTCAACACTGCTGTGGGCTTTGCAGACGGAGGCTCTGGGATGGAGAAGGAGGGCCCGCTGACTTCCTATTCCACAGAGATACTCTGACTGATGGGAGACTCCTTGTGTTGCCTGGTATAGCCAGTTTCCTCTTCAAGAAACACATATGTCCTCCCCTAAGAGCCTAGAGCTCTCTCAGGACAGAAGAGAAGAATCTAAAAAAAAAGAAAAGAAAAGAAATAAACCATATTTCATCCTGATGTTTGGTTTTCTTACTTGGATGCTGATTTTATAAAGATTTTATAAAGAACTCTAAACCAGAGGGCAACTCCTGAATGTCTTGACTAAGTGCACCTTTGAATCCTCAGTAGAATCATCCAGGCTAATGGTTCTGGCCACCATTTTGTATCATCTCTTTAATCTGCCTTATGCAAAACTTCTGTTGAGTCAATCTATCAAGCATCCTTCCTGTTTTCTTTTACAGTTTCCTATCCACTGGCCTGTACCCTGAGCCTTGGGGATAAATTCCTGAGTCCTTGTTGGAAGCAGAGTTGAGTCCCAGTCTCTGTCCTGCTACCCATGAGACTACATTGTATTTGGGCCTCTACTTCCTACCATGCCCCTTGTTAAATAAAGTCTTTATTAGGTCTTTAACAAGCATCGTGGCTGCCTTTTTCTTTCTCACCCCAAACATCTTTCAGGCATTCAAGCAGAGCATGAGCTCTCCAGTTCCTACGAGCAACCTAGTCTCCCCAGGTAACAACCTGATAGGAACTAAGGGTGGAAAAAGGTCCTCAAGCCCCTCTCATTATCGTGTAGGGAGCATGCTCCCCCTGCTCCCCGACTCCCACAACTCAGAAAGAGTCATCCAAAGCAACAGACAAAAAGAAAATGGCATAACGGGACTTGCAAACTGAGTAAATTTGGACATTTTGGCTGTTCTCACCCAACCTGAGTGATACATTATCTGAGTCAAACCTAAAAAATGCAAGCTGGGAAACAAGAAAAGGCCCTGTCAAGGGCCCCTGTGCAGCAATATCCATGTATACGCATTTAATTGGCTTCTCACATTTGCAGGAACTCTAGTCCATTTAAGACACTCTCAGCAGTTCCTCTTGGACCAGGCCAGCCCTCTTGGAGCCTGGACATAGAATACCTACCACCTGGGATGGATATTTGGAGAGTCTTAATTGAAGGAAATTCCTATTTTTATGTCTAGATGATGTACCATCAGCATTTCCTCACCCACAAAAATACACAGAGGGGCAACTAGTTCAAATAACTGGTTTAAATCTGTAAATTACAGTACTGCTTCAAGTAACTTTTAAGGTCGTTCTGTGTCTATGGATAAGTTAGATAGCATCATAAAATTTTTAGAGCTAATGTAATCTTTATACACTTGGTTCATCTCATCAGTTGAGATAGGTTTGAGGCATCCCCCTTCTCTCCCTTTCTTGTTTCTGTCCTTGAGACCTGGGGAAAAATGACTCTCTCTCTCTCTCTCTCTCTCTCTCTCTCTCTCTCTTTCTCAGCAGGCATGCCATGACTACATCTTCCCCCTCCAGGACACAAGGTCTACAGTTTTCTTCTCTCTGCTGAGAGAAAGAATTGCTAAATGTGGTTAATTTCCTGATTTAGTTGTGTTTCTGTTATGTAGTCTAATCCTCTTCTTCATCTCTTTTGTGTATTTCTTCTAGAAGCTTTGGTCTTTAGTGACCTTCTCAAACCATCTCATTAAATGCCCTCTGCCTTGGTAAATTACAGTACTTGGAAGCCTTGGAGTTTAGCATATAAAAAAGCAAGCGCCTCTGTATACTGCCCTGGGATAAGGTGTGATGAAAATCCCATACAAGCTGAACGTACTTCCTAATCAAATGGGTGTAACAGATGGCTGCTGGAGCAAACCATCACAATGGAAATATCTGCAGTTCTCATGGTAACGGAATCTGCCAGGTCTGAGGGATTTGCTGTTTTTCAGGACATCTGAGCTGCAATCTCTTTCGAGCTGTCTAGCAGGCGCTTTCTCTCTCTCTCTCTCTCTCTCTCTCTCTCTCTCTCTCTCTCTCTTTCCCCTCCCCTCTCTCAGCATGATGGAGGTAGAGGTGGAGTCTGATTTTGCATTCCAGCTGTGATTAAAGACACAGGCATACATCCCGGGAGATAATGTGCTGCATATTTATTATGCTATCTAGAACCTCTCTAGCCACTGGGACTCAACCATCACACAATTACAATATGCCTTCTTCAGGAGCAAAAGGGGGGTTGGAATGGAGAAGATCAGAGAATGGCAGCCAGGGAAACTATGAGGAATTAAGATGCATGAGACGTACTTTGTAATAAAGATATTTGCTTCTATTTTGTAGCCATACATCAAGATGACTTAACAGAGCAGGATAAAACCTCCAGCCTGGGGGAAAATACATGATGTCGGATTTTCAAATCATAACGTGGAAGGTAAACAACAGATAAGCAAGTGTGATGAGCAAACACGTGTGGAAGATTTCTTTACACTCCACAGTCAGAAAGGATACCCAATATCAAGGAAGAGGTCGGTATGTAGACACCAAACCAAAGGTTTGGGTTTAAACCCACAGGACTCTATCAGAAAGGGACTTGGTGGGGTGTGTTGTTATTTTTCCATTATTTTTTTTTCTCATCCTGCTATTCAAAGCCTCCTGATTTTATAGCAGTAGAAAGAATGGGGGAAATAATCAGTCACAATTCTATTTTATTAAAGTCTTTTCTCCAAATCCCTATTGATTCAGAGAAATAAGGAAAAGTATACTGCCTTCTTTGCCTCAGTACCTGCCAGCAAATATACACACGCACACACTGACACACGGGTTGATTCACAGCTGCCTGGTCCCTTGGGTCTTTGAGTTTGAAGATCAGACAACATGTAAGAATTCAGTCATGACTCAAAATGGAAACAAAGACGACCATTCTTAGCCATGCCAGCAATGCGAAATGGAAAACTACAGGCTGGAGACTGAAGCCCCCCTGAGCACGCTTCCCCACCCCATTGTCCTTGAGGGCACTACTGTTAAATACATATGACAGCCAAAGAGATGAGGAGAATAGTTGCCAGAGAGCAATGATTGGATCTCCCTTTTCATGGACTAGAATAGCCAGAACCATGTAAGCCGGTGAAGTAGCTCTTGAGAAGGGGTCCTGGGAGCCACCATTGTCTCCCTCTTCTTTGGTGCCTGAAGAACATATTATATTATATAACCTTTCTCCCAAGCCTGTCCTGCTTTGGCTGGGACTCTCTTCCATTAGAAGCCTGAGAATAACAACTTGTGGATGACAATCTCCTTAACAAGCCGGATTAGTTAGTTTAAAGCGATGAGCTGAGGCCATTTGTGTGGATGCTAATCAAAAGAGAAAAGGAGAAAATTATAAAGAGCCCCATGCACCTCCAACTCTTGTAAGTACAATAAAGATAGAGACGAGTGTGTCCCCAGGCCATATCTGTGAGCTGACCTCAAAGGCACACAAAGGTCTTTCTTTGGGGCTGTAGGGTTATAAAGAAGGAAAGAAGGTTTGCATGAGGCTGTGGCTCTGAAAGGACAGCCATCCCAGGACTGTATGAAGCATTTTCTTTCTTTCTATCTTGGATGTTGTTCTTCACTTGTGTCCTAGGACATCTTTTACTTTCCAGTTCCTAGCATAGAACCCGGCAAACAGAATGGCACATTTAAATCTTTGATGGTGGACAGGAATTTGCATGGAGGTGTAGCTACAAAAAGAAAGAGTCCAAAAAATGCCCAAATGTCAAAAGCAGATAAATCTGACATATATGTAGTGGTCCATTTTTCCTCTCCGCAGTTAGAACGAAACTAAAATTGCATTAAACACAGCAGTCAGCATATCTGGAAAGATGCTCTGTGTCTGCCAAGATCAATGGCCAGGCTGATTATTAATGTCCAACTATGAAGGACCACTCCAAAACACACACACACACACACACACACACACACACACACAAAGGAAAGCTGTCTGGCTGATGATTTGAGCTCAGGATACTGCAGAAAACTTCATTACATTAAATAATAATAATAATAATAATAATAATAATAATAATAATCTACCATTTCATCAGCTTCTCTGAAAGGTCCTTTCTTTTATGTCTCAATAAGATGCTGATTCACATGAAAGAAACACTGTTTCCTTTAAAAGCTTCTGAGGGCAACATAATATGCATCCTATTACATATTAAACCTGTGCAGAGAATCAGCTTAAGAGAGAGAAACAGGTTGCTAGAGAAACATTCCAAGTGAGTGGCACAGTCACACATGAATGTGCAGGTGTGTCACACACAGAGGCTTGACAGCCTTCTGAGCTTTTTGACTGCCCTCTGAGTACCTATGCTTGTTTCAAGCATTCTCTAAGCAAATGCTCTCAGACATGCTGACCTCCTAAGAAGCTGGGGATGCCCACAGAGATAATTTAGTCAGAAACATTCAACTGCCCTATATGCTGGAGAAAGGTAAGGCTTGGAAGAAGTCCTTTAAAAGCAAAACCCAAAAGTAGGCTCTCTGGGCAACTCTCATCCCTCACAGAGGTTGCAAAAGATTTCCTTTCACCTAGGAAGGCTGGAGCCAACCTCAGAAACATACAGATACCAACTTCAAAGCCATCCATCATTTACAGACAGGTTGAGTTCTTTCTCGGTATCCAGCTCATGTTACTTCTTGGCCATTGTGAATTCTGTTGTATGCACTATCAAAGGTTCTTTCATTTTTCTACATACCTGTCATCTAAAACTAAGGAGAGGAATTTTTCTAAATAGCTGTTTGTATCAACTTTGTTGTTGTTGTTGTGTTTGTTTTAACATCTTCCCTAGTTCCCTGAAGTATTCACCGCCAAAGTAAAATAATGAGACTTGTTTTTTCAAGAGTTTCTTCACTACCAACCCTTTTCAGAAAAGACCTTCAAGAACTGATATGGAACATTTTGTCACAACTGAGTTCAGCCAGCCTAAGTAGGAATCTACTACACACAACACACTGTCAAAGAACTGAGTAGCTGAATAAAAACCAACAGGTGCCATCTTGTCCTTATGAGCACCCAGACAAGTTGTGAGCCTTGAGACAAAAAAATGCAGCTGGTGTGGTAGCACATGCCTTCAACCCCAGTACTTGGGAGGCAGAGGCAGGTGCATGAAAAGAATAACACTGAAGAAGGCTTATCCAAGTGCTCTCTTGCCAAAATCAAATTCATTTTTTACTGTTCCATTAGACATAAAAAACTTGATGAGTTTTGAAATATTGTATGTAGAATGTCAACAAATATAAGCAGGACACTCCAAATTGAAGAATGATGTAATACTGAGACAGAGGCTGATGCCCACATGGGCACCCTAAAGAGACTTGATCCTAAGGAGAAGAAAGTAAAGTGAGACAGAGTTAAGACTGAGGTCACATTAGAGGAAATTGCATTTAATCACACAAACGCTTGGGACCACTGGGCATCATCAAGCAAAGGAACCTCATAATTAGAAACTATGGTTCCACTACATTCACAGAACACTCTGACTTGTGAAGCGTCCAGGGATGCCTTGGATAAATAACAACCCGAGAGTGTATTGCCAATGGACAGTCCAGGGAGCAATCTGATTTCCACAAAGCACCTTTGCCTTCTGACAATGTGACCCTTTAAGAATCAAAACAGCAAGCTGTAAAACCAGTCCTATCTTTCAATGCTTTTGGAAAAAAAAATAAACCTTTCTGTTTCAATGTTTGGCATTGTGACAAGACCTAAGAGGAACTAGCGAGATAATTAATAAGGGCATGAGAGGAAAGTGCAATTAAAAATGGCAAAGACTACCCTGTAAATAAGTGTTTCACACTGAGAAAGATTATTACTGTGATCTCTAGCCTCAGACTGAAATCAAATCACCCTGAATGGGTCATTTAAATATTATGAGGTTGAGGGGACCCATCATGGCTCATGGCATTAAAATTACATGAGAAACAAGACTTTACACAGACCTTTCTTTCAGGTTGGTTTAAATCAACAAAGAATCACAGCTTAGTTCTAATTGGCATAACTTTCCTTCACCTAAAGTTTTAATGCTGACCCTCCATTTCCTACTCAGAAGTGGTTAGAAAGAAGACTCAAGAAAATTCCTTACCAGAAAGTTTAAAACCAAAACCAGACTAAGAGATTTCTTAGGAAACAAACAAACAAAAAAGGTAAATTCTCTTTAGCCAAAAAACAGCATGTGTTGGAAGACTTGGCTGGAGCAAATATGAAAGCAGGGGTCCCACCTAGCCTGCTGGTGCCTGAACTGGTAGAAACCACAAAACCTCCTTAAATTGTGGAGGTTTTCCATCTAAGTGCAGCCCACATGCTCGCCACTCAAAGAAGAACTTTCGGTTTCTGAATCTTTGAATTGAGCAATTGATGCAATTGATGACTAAATCATTTCCTGCAACTTAATGTCATAACTCATTGCAAAGTATAGGAAGATGAGGTCGTAGGGACACATATCTCCAGAAAGGAAGCTCATGCCCTGGGCTACAGTAAGTGGACCGTTCATTGCTCGCAGCGGGTTTTGCTATTGTGGCAACATGGAAATCAGTTATTTTAAAAGTAGCTGGTAATGATTGCCAACTCAGCAGGCACAGTGGTCAGAGAAGAGTTTTAATTCCAATTATCGCTGGAGACAGAATTACTTATGTCAATTTTACATGTTTGTGAATAAGCATTCTTATTTTAATTACCATCACTGCCATCACCACCATCTCATCATCATCACCATCATCATTCTACACTGTATTTTTCCGATATTCTTACAATGGGACAGTGCTCACAAAAGTCAATTACGTATTTCCTGAGTTCTCTTGCTGTCAGGTTAAAGGGGGTCACTGAAATAAAAATAAGACAAATTGCTTCTAAATCTCATTCCTGATACTTTAGTCAGGGATGGAAAGATGACTCCGCAGTTAAGGCCACTGGCTGTTCTTCCCGAGAACCAAAGTTCAGTTCCCAGCACCCACATGGCAGCTCATAATCCTCTGTAGCTCCAGTTTCAGAGGGTCCACCATCCTCTTCTGTCCTCTGTGGATAGGAGCTACGCATGTGGGGCCCAGACATACGCAACCAAGTATCCATACCCGTAAGATAAAACATCTTTTCAAATTAAAAATATACTTGGATCATCTACTTTGAAATCCAGGGTGAATAAACGCTGTCTTTTTATTGCAATGCCACCATGCTCTTTCACTTACAGATTCACTTACATTCTTCAGCTACACTTCACTGCAATGGTGGAAATCTACAGTTAATGATAGAGATCAGATAGCCCACAAAGCTTAACATGTTACTGAGTGGCCGTTGTTTTGTCAACCCTTTCTTTAAGTAATTATCATGTTTATCAGCATCATCCCTTCCCTTTGCAGAAGGCTTGAGGTGTCAGTGGGTCCGGGCCCATCTCACATGCTAACACCTTTCCGATATACAAGGGAGATGACTGAAGTGCCAGAGATACTTCAGACAAGAGTTACTTCTCCATGGGAAGTTCAGACTTGGCATTCCCTGAACCATGGGATCCTTGCAGCAAGAATATGACTTTGTATGGAGAGGGAAGACCAGTACCTGGTTGTTGGCAAGAAGAAGAGGACTTGAGCTTGACTTAAAGAATGGACATTTCATTAGGAAATGACATTAGGGATTGTCAGTCCTGAAGCTGATTATTAGAATGCTTCATGTAAACATTTATACCTGTGCATATTTCCATGCATGTGGACTAGAAATATTTAAAGGGGAATATATCAAAGTGGAAATGTAACATGACTGTCCCTGTAGACACTGTAAGAACTGAAAACATGTTGGAAGGAATTTATAATCTAGGCTCATACCTGAGTTCAAACCCTGTTTATCTTTGGACAATTTTCTTGAGATCTTCAAACCTTAATTGCTTGGTCTACACAATGGGAATGCTGATAGCTAACACTTCAATTATGTAATGTTGTAGGATGTAAATGAGGTCACTTCTGAAAACTGGCACAGTATGGCAGCTGTTTCCCAGAAGGTAAGGATAAGGCCTACAGAGTATTTACCTCAAATTAAAAGGCAGAACATGTCTTTCCTAAGAAAAGCAAATTTAGATGTCTTTAGTAATCAGAGATAATGCCCCCTCAAAATTATTTAATGTTATATTTGACTTGCTTTTAAATATCATTCTTTAAATAGTAATGACTGGATTTTTGTATTATCTAAAGCTTTCTCTTTTTTAAGAATTTAAAGTACCTTTATTTACAGATGATATGATAGTATCCATAAGTGACTTAAAAAAATTCCACCAGATGCTTCTACAGCTAATAGGCTTTTTCAGCAATATAGCTGGATATAAAATTAACTCACAAAAATCAGTAGCCCTTCTATATACAAATAACAAAAAAGCTAGAGGAAGAATCAGAAAAATAACAGCTTTCACAATAGCCTTTAATAATATAAAATATCCCCTGCTAGGTCACAGAGGAGGACTTTGCAGCCAGTTCTGAAGATACCTGATAAAACAGGGTCAGATGAAAGGAGAGGAGGTCCTCCCCTATCAGTGGACTTGGAAAGGGGCAGGGAGGAGATGAGGGAGGGAGGGTGGGGTTGGGAGGGAATGAGGGAGCAGGATATAGCTGGGATACAAAGTTAATAAAATGTAACTAATAATAAAAAAATAAATAAATAAACATTCAAATTATATATATAATATCTTGGGATAACTCCAACCAAGCAAGTGAAAGACTTGCATGATTACAAACTTCAAGTTTTTGTTGTTGTTGTTTTGTTTATCTAAAACTTTCTAAAATGAACTCCAGATCTGTGAATGGCGGTTAGTGCTGTCAATGCAGCAAGATTTGGCATCACCCAGGTATTCCTTCAGGAGGGATTTTGCTAACCGAGTTCTCTGAGAGAGGACAACCCACACTGAAAACGACTATCACCATTTCATGGGGTTGTTTCCTAGATGGCATAAAAAGAACAAAGTGCCAGGTGTGATGGCAAACTCCCTTAATCATTCCAGCACTCCAGAGGGAGAAGAGGTAGTTCTGTGTGAGTTCAAGGCCAATCCTGGTCTTCGTGGAGAGTTGCAGGCCAGCCACAGCTATTCAATGAGACCCTTTCTAGACAGAAGACAGAGGCAGACAGACGGAGCAGATGAACACCAGCATTTATCTTCCTGAATATAGAGGCAGTGTGGCCAGCTGTTTCTTGCTCCTGCTGCTATGGACTTCCTCATCATGATGGGCTATAACCCCTAAAACTGTGAGTTCAGATAAGCCCTTTTCCTTTAAGTTATGGTTGCCAGAGCATTTTACCCCAGCAACAGGAAAAATAACTAAGACAATTGGTATGTGTGAAGTAAAGCATAAAGATTCGGCATTCACCCATTTTACAGACAAAACTGAGGTTATACCTGGAGTGCAATAATTTCTGCATTGCACTGAGACTGACTGAAGTACAGGCATGCTTAGAACCTACCTACGCTTACTCCAGAACACGTAGCCCATCTCCACACTTAATCTAAGGCACTTAGTATTCCTTTGGACTTCTTGCAAAGGTCTTTTAATGAGTCAGTCCAAGCACATTGGCAAAGACCTCAGAAAGACACTGGGAAAGGAATAAACAGAAGAACAGAAGGCCCCAGGAAAGACGGCAAGACTCTAGCAGAAGTGGGATGCTTCTGCACTCAGACAGGCAGTGCGCCTTTAAAGGAGACCATGTCTACACTGCTATATTGCTTACTATCTGAAGCTAAGCCAGAGGGATGTACATAGTGAGATCTTTGTCTCGGTTCAGGAAGGGTACAGGATAAAGATTCTACGCCAGTAATCTTCCTTGGATTAATGGTTTCTTTTTTATCTGCAGTATTTCTGCTCAGATGTCTTTTCTCTGAATGAGTCAGAGGAATGCAAATGCATGGTGCAGTCTGCCTGAAATATTTAAATCCAGTTTTGCAATGTTTTGCAGGTTTGGAGGGGAAAATCACACACACACACACACACACACACACACACACACACACACACTATGAAGTGGCAGATGAGAATTACAGACACAGCAGCCAGCAATACAAAAATTGGTATTTCAATTTGACAACAAAATCATTTTTCTTTTTCCATTTCTTTGTTTCTCCAGATCAACATTTCGATGTTTCATGTGAGTGGAAGGAATCTGTGACATTCTTTTGTGAGAACCAGAATCTCATCAAGAATGTATCTGACTACATGGGAAGCTGATTTTATTTTGTCTCCTAAACGACAAGCTTTTATTATGCCATGAACACATCCCTCCAGAAAGCATTCTCCACACTCTCATAGAGAGTTGGACAGTTGGACATGATTTGTGCTGTCTTCCTGACTCCACTTTATTCTCTTTATTCTCTGGTTCGTGTATGGGCTTGCAGGCAGTATCTCACAAGGAAAGCTGAATGGCATTAATATTCAAATCCTCTGCTTGGTCCGCAATGGCCTGGTGGAGCTTGCACAGAGTGCAGACACTGCAAGGGAACAAATCTTGGGGAATGCAGCAGGGTAAATTGGGATTTAGCTTCCATCCCCATGTGCCGTACTTAACATGAAGGCCTTATAATGAAAGGTCCCCTTCCAAAGGCTTTTATTGCCGCAAGAAAGAGCTCCTACAATGTGAACCCAAGGACAGAAGGAGGCTTTCTCGTTCGCCTTTCCACCTCGTGTGAAAGAATAAGCTCATGCCTTCAGGACAAAGGCTTCTTTAAACAACAAAGTGAAATGCTTTCAACGTCCGCGAACATCTCCCAACATCAATGAGATTGTTGTTCGCAGATGAAAAAGGGGAGGGAAAAATGTTGGGCATGAACAATTGGTCAATACGGTGTTCCCCTCAAAACTCCCCATAAAGGCAGCATTTGAAATGGGAAACTTCTCTCCCTCCTATTAAATTAGGATTGATGACTTATCAGGGATGTTCAGTATCCTTTGACTTTGCTTAAATAATTTATAACCCTTCTCCATGTCATGGTTTCTGATTTTTTTTTTTCTAAACACATACCTGAATTAAATCTGGGAAAATCTTAACACTGAGCACAAAATACTTCTTTTTCTAGGGGGCTTTCCATAAATTGGTCTTCAAGAAGAGAGCATTCAGTATTCACTGACACCTAGACTGTGGCATGTACTACATTCACTGCACAGAGATGGGGAAGACACCACCCTTGCTGTAAGACAGCTAATGCCCGGCAGAGAAAAAGAAAACAGTATCCAGATTTTAATGCAGCAAATGCCAGACAAGATGAGGGGAAACAGCCTGAGAACTGGCCAGTTTGTTTGTTTTAATAGCCATTTGAGTTGAGCCTTAAAGAGATTAGTCATTAGAAGAATGAGTGCAAGAATAAAATAAAAAAAAATAAATAAAAAATAAAAAAAAAACAAGAGGTGACAACTGTGGACACAGATCTCTGTACAATGAAGTATGTCTTGAAATAACCACTGCCTCCGGAAACAAAAAAGTATTCTGGCTTTTCTGGACCATACAACTCTGAGTCTCTGCCATCTATACCTGATACTGATTAAGAGTTGATGTCTATCAGGTCTCATCAGGACTGGCTGCATCATCTTCCTCTGTGGCCTAGCAAGGCTGCACCCCTCAAGGGGATGTGATCAAAGAGCCGGCCGCTGATTTCAAGTCAGAGACAGCCTCTGCTCCCTTTACTAAGGTACCCACTTGGAGGCTGAGCTGCCATGGGCTACATCTGAGCAGAGGGTCTAGGTCTTCTTCATGCATGATCCTTGATTGGAGTATTGGTCTCTGCAGGCCTCCCTGGACCCAGGTTTTTGGTTCTGTTGGTCTCCTTGTGGTCTCCTGTCCTCTCCAGGTCTTTCTAACTCTCCCTTCCTCCATAAGATTCCCTGCACTCTGCCCAATAGGCTAGAGTCAGGTAGAAGGGGAGGAGGACCTCTCCTATCTGTGGACTAGGGGAGGGGCATAGTGGGAGAAAAGGAAGGGACTGGGAGGCTATGAGGGAGGGAGCTACAGCCAGGATACAAAGTGAATAAGTTGTAATAAATAATAAATAATTTTTTTTTAAATAAGGAGGCAAGGAGAGTTGATGTCAGTCCAGGACCTCTTTTAGATACAAGAACAATGAGACTCTAGTCTCTTCAAGTAAAGTGTTAGTGGCCCTAGCATCTGCCTTGTAACCATCCCCCATCCCATTAACTCTCCAGAAACCCACGCAGGGGATAAAATCTGGTTGCTTGCAGCTGCAGCCATGAATCCAGGGGTTCCTGGAGTCCCATTCAATGGATTACCAATTACAAGCGACGAAAGAGAAGTAAGAGACACAGGAAGGGGTTGCCTTTATCAAAAAGATTCAGTCAGGGTCTCTGCTTTGTATGGGGATATCATTTGTCTGGTATAGGAATGCAAACCACACTGAGAAACAGCCAGCCATGGAAGGGCCCCTTTAGCTCCTGGGAATTTTGTAGAACTGAAGAATGGTTGAGGGGCATGGAAGAATCCTACTGTGAGTGGCTACAATTTACCCACTGTGTGCTCTTAGAAAATCAAAGCCTGTTACACCAGGCTTTACCTGCCTGCAAATCCTCATCTATGACTACTTTCCCACCTCACCTCTTATAACTAGGGCAGCGTGCAACAGTCAAAGGGCTTTTGGGGTGTACATTTAAATGAGATGGAGACTCATTTACTCTCTAAAATGATTTTGAGGCTCTGCATCACACAGTGTGAAAAATGACTTAAGTCCACTCATGCATCAGACAGGATAATTCTGGCCAAGTTGATGCTGACAGTATTAAAAAACAATGATGAAGGAGCCTGGCCTTGCTGTTGTCATTGTAATTGTCACTATGAGGGATAAAAAAAAAAAAACACTTCGTTCTCCTGCATACTTACCTTTGAGCTTTGCAATATCTGAGCTGGGAGTGAGTCTCTTGAGAATGCAAAGAAGAAAAGGGAGGAACATGTGTGTGTGAACACGTGAGAGAAAGAGAGAGGGAAAGGAGATGTGAAGAGAAAGGACAGAAAGCAACAGAATAAGAGGGAGATAACGGGACAGAAGGAAAAAATGACAGACAACTAAGAATTATCTCAGATGACTCTTAAATATTAATCAGAGAATACTTTAGCAAGCTCCTGGAACAGGCTTTTTTAGACTAAATCAAGAAACCTGCAATGTTTCCAAGCTCCACCCAGAGGTTTCAGGCAAGCCAGCCCAGGATTTCTTTTTTAAAGCTTAAGGGCTCAGTTTATGTGGAATGTTCAAGGAAATGTCTCATCCAGACAGGTATCAGTTTTCATATTAAAGAAGCAAACAGATCCCAGAGCACAACTGATTATTTCCAGTGCAAAGAAAAACGCCCTTGTTTTTTCTTCATGGTAGTGAAGGGAAGAGGCTTTCACTTATTAGGGGCCAGAAGAAGGCTCAGGAAATTTTATTTTTACCCTCCAAAAAAAAAAAGATTTATTTTATTTTATTTTTTTATTTTTATTTTTTTGGCCACAAGCCTCCTCCATAGCAGTGACTGTTTGGCTGGGTCAGTGCATAGAATTCACATGTGGCTTTGGAACACGTGTTTGGGGAAAGAATCCAGGCCAGTTTTAGCACCTAACAGGCTAGCAGATTCCATTACTGATTGTGACTTCACAGCAAGGTGATAAGGGCTGGCTGAAGGTTCTCAGAACTGAATGTCCAAGTGTGAATCTATGATGTAGAACTTCAGTTTCTTGTCATTCTCTCTCTCTCTCTCTCTCTCTCTCTCTCTCTCTCTCTGTCTCCTCCTTTCTTCCCTGGCAGAAATTTTAAAGGAAAAAAATCCCTCATCCCACCATGTTTTTTCTCATTCCTCCTTCCACCTCTGCCTCTTGGAGACATGTTGTGTCCAAGAGGAGGAAGAGCATTTGAAACCACTGTGTTACTCCTTGTTGTGACAAAATGCCAGACAACACTGGCAACCTAAGGACAGAGAGGGCTCAGGGCTTGAAGGTAGAGTCCATTATGGAAAGGACGATAGGGGAGCAGGAGCAGGAACAGGAGGCAGCTGGACCCACTGTGCCCTCAGTCAGGAAGCAATGAGACATGAATGCTGTTGCTGCTGCTGTTGCTGTTGCTGCTGCTGTTGCTGTTGCTGCTGCTGTTGCTGTTGCTGTTGCTGTTGCTGTTGCTGCTGCTGTTGTAGCTGCTGCTGTTGCTGTTGCTGCTGCTGTTGCTGTTGCTGTTGCTGTTGTAGCTGCTGCTGTTGCTGTTGCTGTTGTAGCTGCTGCTGCTGCTGTTGCTGCTGCTGCTGTTGCTGTTGCTGCTGTTGCTGTTGCTGTTGCTGTTGCTGTTGCTGCTGCTGTTGCTGCTGCTGCTGCTGTTGCTGCTGCTGCTGCTGCTGGGCTCACTGAATCCCCTTTCTGTAATCTGGGACCTCAGCTCATGGCATTGTGAGTTCATGGATCTTCTTAGCTCACTCAAACCCCTCTCAAGAATCCCTCCCTCACACACCAAATGCTTGTCTCTTGGGTGATCCTAGATTTTGTCACTGACAGCACTAACCAGGACAATCACCATTCCTGTTGTACACCCTGATGGACTAAGGAAAATAATAATAAAATACAAACCTTCATTGACAGTCCTGCTAAAGACCACAGCAAAATCCCAAAAATAACTCAAACAAGACAAAACTAAAGCCCACTTTTCTGAGTTTTTCCTTCTAATGCCTATATCTGCTAGTGGCATTTTTAATAATCTTGGTATCCAACCCTAGAAAGTCACATCCTACCTTTATGGAATGAAGTCCCAACTACCACTTTGAGGATGACATGGAAGTTAATACGTAAGAGTGGTGGTTATATTCAAGATACTCCAATCCATGCATCTATAAACTATTTTGTATCCAAAAACAACCAAAAATATCATGTGCAATGCCAAATCTTATGGGTAACATTCACTGTGTTTATTTATTATAAAATATTTTGTGTTTCTATTCACAAAATGGGTAGTTTTCATTTAAAAACATGATTTTTAGAAGGTAAAATTTATATTGCTCAGGATATGAAAAGCTAATAACTAGATCCACTAGTTTCTTTCTTTCTTCCTTTCTTTCCTTTTTTTTAACAAAAGGCAAGGATTCATGCCAAAGCAAAACAGTTCAGTTACCATAATAATACCCTTCCTTGAACAATGTCAGGAAAAGTGAAACACAGCCACTGAGAGTGATGCCAAAGTCGTTTGCTTTCTTTGGCCAGGAGTTCCTCAGCAGTTATTGTTTGCTGAGTGTCCAAGCAGGAGCTGCCATGATCAATGGAAGAAACTATAAAGATGACTGGAGTACACAGAGAACAAGGTGAAGTGTTATAGAGCATATTACACAGTGATGATCTTCTGGTTACCTCTGGGGCGGGGGGAGGTGGTAAATATCTCCATCCAATATCTAATTTACAGATGAGGAAAAGGAGGCTCTACGAATCACCACGATGCTGGTAAATATTGTTAAACTATAATAAAAAGTAAAATAACAGGAGGCATATTATTGCTTTGTGCACCCGTGTTAACCTCTGAGAGACTGCTAAGATACTAACTTGTTTTCTCATTGGCTGCCTAAAATATTGCTTCTCAGCTATTTTCATATATTACATTTTACACAAGATTCACATACGTTTTTAAAAACCACTCTGGCTAAACCACTGCTCTAGGGTATAGCTTCTCATGGTAAGGAGGGGCCATGTAATTACCAAAGGTTAAAATTTTTGGTTCTTGAAGGCCAGAAAATTTAGATATTACAGTGGTTAGTTCTCTTTTTCCCAGGGTCAGGACCGTCATCGTGTATGCAGTATTTCTGTGCTGTAAAAATTTCACGGTGTTGAGAAGGACTAGGAAATAATGTTCTAAATGGCTTTTTATAAGGAGAAATGATGAAAGCAGGTTCTCTAATGCTCTAAGGCATTAGAATTTGAGACAGAAAAGAAGAAAGCTTGGTTCTCGCAAAGGCAGAGAATCCCACCGACCGAATTGTCGGTCTAGGAGGAGGTCCTTTTGGACTCCATGCCCTCTGAATAAGCCTGGATTGTATAACATTTGTACCCAGAAGGCCATTTACAAGTCTCTATCCCTTTGTTCCTGAGAGGGGATAGCCATCTGACCTTTTCCTTATTTTTGTGTCACTGAAAGAAAGACTGGGATCTTGGGAAGTGGTAAATGCTTAACTCAGGGGCATAGAAGCATTTGTGGCAAATAGGACTCACACCAGAATGGCACCCTGAATGGGGTCAGCCCTCAAAAAACCTACAAAACGGACAAATAGGAGAAGAATGACAGAGGTTTGATTGGGGAAATCAGATGAGAGAATGTTGTAACCAAATGGATGCTTATCGCCTGTTTCATACTACCAGCTGATAGGTCGGGAGAGAAGGAAACAAAATACACCTAAAAAAAATTTCCTCAGGTTGGTTCCCTACCTCTAGGTGTCCTCTCTCATCTGATAGCCCCAGCTGAAAGGTAACTGAGTCAGGAAACAGACCAAATGAGTCCTTCCTCTAGCTGACCCAACTGCTCGTAATTCCTTTGTTTGTTTGCTTTGCTTTCTTTAAAGCCTTACAATACTCTGAGCATAGAACCATCTGCTGAAGCAGGATGAACAGGTAGCTTTAAAATGATGATAGCTCTGGGAAATGATAATCACCAGGTCATAGAAAGCTGCACTGCAGTGTATAAATAAGATAAGTAAAAGTGCTGAGGACTGCATGTTTGCTTTAATAAAATGTGTTTTCCCTTTTTGTGGAGAATGCCTTTCTCAAATGCCTGGGGAGAGAAGCTGAACTATAGACCAGAAACACGCAGACAGTTCCAGAATCAGGCAATGAGGGTGGGATCAGAGGGGAGCGGGATGAAATATTACTTACTGAGACACAAAAGGAAAAAGGTTGGACTGGAGCCTTTGTGTTGAATTGCCAAAGCAATGGAATGAGATCTGAACTTCCAGGTCTAATTCTAAAGCTCTCCTTGGTGGAAGCCGATATGCTTCACTGAAAAGAAGGGCTTGGCTTTTGGCACAGCTCTCAACTAGCTACATGACCTTAGGAAACTCCGTCTCTCTAAAATGTCTATCCTTTCATATGCAAGAGGGCAATAACAACTCATATGAAAACAGGAGTGTTTTAATAAGAGAATGTCTATGATGTATCAACTGTGTTGCTTAATATAGCTCTGGTCTTTGATGAATGGTATACTGATGAAGAAACTAAAGCAAAGATGATAGCGATGATGATTGTGGTGATCCTTGAGTCTTTCCCAGAAAGCAGCTGCGTAAGTGAGTCCTTAACATCTTCAAGAACTTGAAGCCACCATGCCCTGTGGGATATCTCACTGGAAAGGATAATTTTTCGAGCAAGAATTTCCTATGAAAGTATTTCAGTGACTAAGAACCAAGCCTAAAAATATGGGGACCTTCTGAATTTTAGCAAACAGAGCATTTTTTTTTCTGGGTCTTCTGCCCATATGAAACATTTTCACTACATTCCTTGCTTTTGTTCTCATACCTGCAGTGTGATGAGGCCAGGGCAGGCCCTAGATTCCTATCAGACAGATAAGGAAACCTAGGCTTCCAGAAGTGGAAGAGAAGGGTTGTACCTGGATGGAAAGTGGGGATATCTGTCTCTAGTCTAATGCTGTGCTAACTACACAGAATTTTCCATCAAGGAATGAATGTCTGATGCAGGTTGAGATGTACCCTCTAGGCATCCCTAAAACATGGCCATCTAGCCATCATCTAAGGCAGCAGCATGACAGTGCCCTTGGTCATCTGCTCCTTTCTTGTCCTCTAGTCCTGACATAAAGTAGAAAAATCTGAGAAAACTGAAGATAAAACCTTTCCTATAGACACTAGGAGAGTAAGGTGCCTATTAACCAATACACAAATGGCATCTTTCAACCCTAGACAATAGCCAAGGAAGCAACTGAGGAAGTTCTGGAGTGCTTTGTTCTACCCCACTAAACGAACTAGAGCTGTGAGTGCTCTGCAAGATGTCAGTCCTACAGGGAGAGCCACTCTCTTTCTCTACCTAGAAGTTCAACTGTGGGCATACAGAATGTGCCATTTTGGCTTTACCATAATTCTACAAGAAAAATGAGGCAGAATCATTTCTTCAACTGAGGAAACAGCAAACCCAAGTCAGGAGAAATGTGCAGGAACACGGAAGCACCTCTTTGAAGAGTCAGGCCACAAAACAGAAATTTCCCTGGTCTCTATAGTATACGGATGAATGCTTTTAATAAGGAAGCAGCAGTCATTACTCAATTACTCGATATACCAGTTGAAAACAGGTCTTCAACAAACAAACAACAAGCAAAAAACAAAACAAAACAAAACAAAAAACAAGTCTTTTGAGGGACACTTTATATCCAAAATATAATAAAAGGTTAGGGAATAAATCTGTCTTCAGGCTCTGGATAAAACCTGAATAACTCCACTTTTAAGCTCCTCCTAGGAATTGCAGGTCTTCCTTCATGGAGTTTCTTGTCTGGTAACTTCCCATGACCAACTTCCATGAAGAAAAAAACATGTGTGCATTTTCATCGTAGGAGTAAGCTTCTGATTGGAGTAGATTTACTCATGTGCCAGTCACTAAGCCAGTCAGAGTGGATTAAGGGGGAAGATTTTTTTTTTTTATGAGAAATTCAAAGCCAAAACTGGAATCCAGGTAATGTCAATCCTATGAATTCCATATGATTGGCTGTGGGAGGGATGCTTACCTTATAGAAGTTCAAAATGCTAATATCCCACAGATGAGGTCACAGCCACTGGGAAGAAACATCATGATGCTTTTAAAAAAGAAAACCAGATGTGAACCCAAGCAGCATTCACATTAGGATATTTAGCCAAAGGACAGAGAATAAACAAATACCACCGTATTTGGTTGGGGCTAATTCATCAAATCAGACCTTAAATAAAAGATATGTGTTTCTCTCAGTTCGGGAGATTAAGAGGCTCGAAAAACACATGACAGCAACAAACGCTGTGTCTGGTGAGGGCACTCTTCCTCTTTTCATAGATACTACCATGTTGTACAGTTACATGGCTGAAAGAAAGAGAAAGTGTGCTTCCCTGTATTCTTGAATAAGTGTATTAATGTCACTAATCAAAGTGCTCTAGACTAGGCTACAATACACCTCCTGGAGCATCTAACTCCAGTTGCCAACAAGTTAGGAGACAGAATTTCAACATACAAACCTTGGAAGGATGGAAACATTCAGTCCATAGCAGGCCCCTTCATGGTTGATGTTCGCTGAAGCCACTTCTTCATTTCTTCTAAATTTATCTTCTGTCCAGACATAATCTGAAACAGGCTGGTGACAGACACAGTGTAGAGTGACTTCAGGTTGTTTTCTATTTTCAAGACACCTAGACCCTTTTCTTTCCTTTTTTTTATATTTCAAATACATTAAAGTTTAATAATAAGAAAGTTTTTATTCTTTTTTTTATTAGTTATATTTTTATTAACTCTGTATCCCAGCTCTATCCCCCTCCCTCATTCCTTTCCAATACCACCCTCCCTCCCTCCTTCATCTCCTCACTGCCCCTTTCCAAGTCCACTGATTGGGGAGGACCTCCTCCCCTTTCATCTGACCCTGGTTTATCAGGTATCTTTGGGACTGGTTGCAAAGTCCTCCTCTGTGGTCTAGCAGGACTGCTCCTCCCTTGGGGTGTGGGGAGGTCAAAAAGCCTGCTATTGAGATCCTGTCAGAAATAGTCCCTGTTCCCCTTACTATGGGAAACCAATTGGTTACTGAGCTACCACGGGCTACATCCGAGCAGAGGTTCTAGGTTATAGCCATACATGGTCCTTGGTGGAGTGTCAGTCTCAGAAAAGACCCCTGTGCCCAGATATGTTTGGTCCTTGTGGAGCTCCTATCCTTTCCACGTCATACTAACTCCCCCTTATGACCCTTTTCTTACAGTATAAGAGGAGCAATGTGAGGTAAATATTAAAAGCACCAACAATAAAATTCTAATGCCTGAATCTAGATCATTAGTTATAGTTTCACTCCTAACTGTGACACCTTGGAGTTATTTAACCTATCTGTGTTCAATATTATATGTGTGTGCATATACATACACATACACAAACATTTAGTGGGCGTTTTGGTTTCTTTTTAAACTCGGTTATGTTATGTAAACATGTTTTTGTTTTAATCCCAGGTGTGAGATGTGGGGCTGTTTCAGATTGTCCACAGCAGCAAACTATTTGCCTCGTGTGGGCTCTAAGGAGGGTGTGATCTTTGCCAGATTTAAGTAGTTTAATTCTGAAGACTCTGGGAGGGAATAAATGCCAGAGTCCAGAGAGGGTCAGGCACACGCCAAGGAAAAAGAAGCCTGCTGCTGCTCTCCCCTGCTGCTCCTGGGTGCTATTGTTGCAGTTTGATAACAAGAAGTTGGAGATATCCTAAAAGAAATATTGAACTTGCCCTGAGGAACCCAATGACTCTAAACAGCAGGAAGTATCCAAAAGAAAACTATGCCCCCTCTCCCCACTAACCTTCTTTTTCTCCTTCCTGGTATTAGAAGGGATTGGGGTGGAGAAGGGAGTTGGAAACATAAGGAACCCCAAAATAAAGTAGTGTAAAAAATACACACCAACCTACCCCCATCATGGCAGGGAGGCATAACAGTCCAAGATGGTTAGAGCTTATAGCATGGCTTGTTTAAATCAGAAAGCCAAGAAATTAAACAAACACCTACTCTCATGACTCACCTCTTCTGAGCCACAGTCTCCAAGTTTCTCCAACCTCCCAAAACAGTACCACCAGTTTGGAACCAAGCTTTTAAACACATGAGCCCCCTGGACAATAACAGTCAAACCATAACGTTTTATCCCTGGCGAGCATGAGCTCACAGATATGTTATGATGCAAAGTGCATTTGATTCAGCTTCAAAAGTACCCACAGTCTCCCACCCCCACCTCAGAAATGGGCAAAGAGACACCTTGTTGGTGGTATGGTTCTTTTATCAGTCAGGAGCAGAGCAGTTGGGAGTCCTTTGCTCATTCTAGCTTGATGCCTAGTTTGGTGGCCAAAGCTGTCTTATGCCTAAAACTTGTGAAAACCAAATCAAATCAAATCCAGGCAACACAGCACAGGAGGAGGAAAGCAGACAGAGACTTGAAGACCTCCATGCCATCCACAGACTTGCTCTCCAGTGTGTGGCACAGGCAGGTCATTGTTTCCTGTTTGCCACCACACCAAGCAGCCCAAATGCAGGAAGTTGCCCAAGGGCCTGCCAGCCACCTGGCCAGGCTGCAGCAGAGGCCAGCCCAATGTGTGATTATGTGGTGGACAGATGGAAGAGAAAGAGAAGTGGAGCAGGTTGAACGTTATGAGGAGAGATGGAACTGGAGATTTGTGGGTGAAGAAGAGTAGACTGTTGTGGGTAGCTAGCTCTGCTCTGAGGTCTTCCAGAAAAAACAAAATGAACTCTAGGGCTATTACTAACTTAAAATATGACATTTGGGATTCTTTTATATTTATGAACTTATTTACAAATTACAGAAAACTCAAGTTAGAGACTTAGGTGGTAGAGCTCAGACCCTTCAACAGCTTCAAAGTGGTTCCAAAATGGAAGTAAAGCAGCCATCTAGCAGTTTAGATTCCAAAGCCACTCAAAGCCAATTGTTAAATGTGCCATAAGAAAAGGGGTTCATTTATGTGAAGTTTATAAGATTAACAAATCCTTAGACAGCCTGACAAAAGCATGACCAACATACAAAAAAGTGAAATTAGAGAAGAAAGGGTGTCTTCGCCACAGACTCCAGTGAAATCCAAGCCATCATATGAGAATACTTGAAAATGTATGCTTCAGAAAAAAAGCTGGAAAACATACATGAAATGGATAAGTCTCTAGGTAAGTATTATCTACCAAAATTAAAGGCAGACGATATAAGTAACTCGAATAGACCCATCGTGTGCAGTGAGACTGAGGCTCTAACCAAGAGCCTCCCCCCACCAAGAAAAGCCCAGGACAGATGCGCTGTTGTAAAGTAAGTCAGTCAGGAGTCTGCCTTCCTGTCTATGTCTCCTACTATCCGGGAGACGCCATGTTCCAAGAAGTATCTCTAGCTCAGTCAATGCAGAAAAAAAAAAAATCTAAAGACCTCCATCTTGACAAGAGTGTGTTTAGAAAAAGAATTTACCATCCTAGTCAAGTTTTTAGTACTGTGACTTGCTTAAAAATGTGACAGCAACCTCATAAGGGATCCAAGACAAAAATCTCATTCTAAAGAGCTGCCAAATTTCTGTTCTTCAAAACCCACTGATATAATAAAGCTAACTGCTATTATAACTGTGTTTCTCAGTGCTATACCTTTGCTACCGAACCATTCTGCCAGGCCTGCAACAGTCCTGGACTCTGTGATGAATGGCTTCTCTTACGGTTTTACAAAAACCAGAAACACAATCAAACTAGCTTCAGTAAAATGGAAATGAATAAGAAAACAATATAAATACCAGAAATCTCTAAGGTGCAAGGGCAGACAAAGTTGTACAGGAAACTGTTACATCCATTTCTTAAGTGTTCCCTGAGGGCAGCCAAAATTATAGCCAACATGGTATGGTAGGATATGAAGGGGGTGGGGCGCTATGGAAACTAGACAACAGGAGAGCAAGGAGAGAGAAGAGCTAGGAATAAATACACCAATTTTGGTCATTTAAACCCAGCATAGGTAACTGGCTGACCCATGAATTACACATGATTAGCTCAAATGGAAAACAGATAACAGATAAGGCTTACCGATATAAAGCATTCTGAACTTCCACCCATCAATGAGTTTACAGCTTAGCAGTTAAGTCAAGCTATGCTAGTTGCCAGCCAAAATAAAATGTAAACTAACAAAGCAAATTTTATATGCAAATAAATAAATCATTCAACTCAAGTAAGAGATTAAAAAGAAAACGCTGAAGAAAATAAGTGGACTCTTGAAGCCATGTAAGAACTAGTGGTTTCAAAATGCTTTGCCTGGGAAAGAATAGGACAGAAAAAATTTTAGTACAAAGAAATTTCAAGCTGGGCATGATGGCACATGCTTTCAATCCCAGCACTCAGGAAGCAGAAACAGGTAGATATCAGTGAGTTTGAGGCCATCCTGTTCTACCTAAAAAGCTCCTCTCTCAAGATTGATTAATTAGTTAAATTTTAGAAACCCAAATTTATAAAAGATAGACAGTTACAGAGTCAAGAAACTAAAGAAAATTCAATGTGAGGAACTGTCTAAGTCCTGAGCAGCAGAGACAAAGACAGAAGTGTGAAAGCAGCTGAGTGAAACATCACACACAGCGAAACAGTGAGGAGAGTCGCACACCGCAGCAGAAACACTGGAAGCTGGAACACTGGAAGATTATGGAACGCCTTTAGAAATGTTGAAAAAAATGGTTAATGTTGAAAATAAATAAATAAATAAATAATAACTGCCATCTCTCCAGCCACTCATTATTGATTTTTAAATGATTTTTTTAACCCCTTTTATTTCTTTCCTTCCTTTTCTATCTTTTTTTTTTTCATGGCCTTAATTTTTATGCTAGATATGTATTGGTTTGAAGGTACACTCTTGCTCATTTCGTAAAACGTTGGTTCTCTGATTTTCAGAGTTTAGGTGGCATGATTATAAGAAAAAAAGTAGAAGGAAGAGGCTGGAGAGATGGTTCAGTGGTTAAGACCACTAGGGGCACTTGCAGAAGACCCAGGTTCAATTCCCTACCCGCATATGGCAACCTACAACTGACTGTAATTCCAGTTTCCAGGTCTGATGCCCCTTTCTGGCCTCCTTGCATGCATGTGTTGCCCAGACATACATGCAGGCAAAACACTTATATACATAAGATGAAAATGTTTTAATTAAACAATAGTACTGAAATGGTAGACTGGAGAGGTAACTCAATCAAGCATAGAGACCTGAAATTGATGCCCCAGAAACCTCATTTAAAAATTTTTTTTTAATCCAGGTATACAGGCATGTGCTTATAACCCTAGCACATGTAGATGGCCTATTTGTCAAGTTTCAAGCCAGCAAGATATTCTTTCTCCAAAAACAAGGTTAATCGTACCTGAGAATGATACCCAAAACTATCCTTTGGTCTCCATATGCACACGCAGGCACAAACACACACACACATACACATAGGAAGGAAAAAAAGGGAGAGAGCGGTGAGAGAGAAGAACCTCCTAATGTTTTAAGAACTTTTGTGGTTTTGTGATTTTCCTCACTCAGAGGACACTTGCAGCACGCAGGCTTTTGAAGCTGGGCCTGCCAGTATGACGCCTCACTGGCGGAAGCGGGTCACTGTGGGACCCACCTTGAGGTTTATAGTGGAATCCTGTTTCCAGCTTGCCCTTGCTCCTGGTCCCCGGCCCAGCTGAGTAAACAGACTCACTCTTGGGCCATACAGCAAAGGGAACTCCAGTCCCCATCCTCTCAGGTACCTAAAACCGGGAGTCAAAATAAATTTCCTCCCTTAAATCTAATACCTACCTTTATGTAGGTATTAGATCTCAGAAATGACTTGAAACTCACCATGACACTCAAAGTTGGTTGACTCCTGTCCTGTTTCGTGTTTTCTCCCTCTTCTGATGTCCATCCTGTTTGCCTTTCTGAGTGAGGATTGATCATCTTACCCAGGGTCCTCCTCCTTGCTTAGCTTTTTTAGATGTACAGATTTGAGTATGTTTATCTTACATTATATGTCTAATATATTTTTTTCTTTTATTTTTACTTTACTTTTTTTTTTCCTGAGACATCGGTCTTACTATGTTGTCCCCACTGAACTTGAATTTCTGGGTTTAAATAATTTTCCTACTGTAAGCCTCCTGAGTCATTTCTTTTAAAATTAAGATTATGTCATTTCATGATTTAGAGGTGTTTGCAGTTCCTACAGTTCATATCAGATTCATGTAGCAGCTTCTGGGATGAGGAGCCTTGTGCTGTCCTCAAATGCAGCTAGCCCTAGAGATTCCTAAGAGATTCCTTAGACTTAAAGGAAAATATTAATTGATCAGCAAAATTACTTCATAATTATCTTACTAAACCTTGAAGTCAACAGCAAAATAAATGAAATAAAAATAAATGTTATTCCAAAAAGGACAGAATATTCCAGAAACAAATTAGCAGATTAAATCTAAATAAATGGAGAAGAGAAACATTGTGTTCTTAGATTAGAAGGGTCAACATGATTAAGGTGTCTGTCTCCATATGTACCTGTAGTTTCAACAGAAGGCTAATAACAATTCCAGCACAGCCAGGTATGATGGCATAGTCCTGTAACCTTAGCACTCTTCAGAAACATACTTGAAGTTTGACTCCAACTGATCAAGAATTAACTTAAAACAAAGACTCAAATATTTGCATAGTATAGAAGAATAGACTTTACATAAAATCAGAAACATAACAGTCAAAGTAAGAATAATAAATGCCCAGAAAACAAAATTTCCTACAAATAAATGCAAGTGTGAAAAGATGACTTACTGCAAACCGTGGGTCTACAAATCATAGGCTGCGCTGAAAGCCAGACAAGCATAGCACAAGGTAAGAACACGCTCACTGGCCTGAGTTAAGAAAATGTGAAAATAACACTGCATTGCTTTACTGCTGAGCTGTGGGAGAATATAAATAAAAGTAGAATTATTAGAAACATAAAAAAATCATATCCATATGGCAAAAACTTAGAATTTAGGAAAGTATAAAGACCAGAAACACAAAATTAAATGATAGATAAATCTAACAAAGACTTCCACATTCTAATAAATCTTTTTTATTTTTTAATTTTTAATTATGTGTATGTGTGTGTGCGCATGTGTGTGTGTATGTGTAGGTATGTGCCTATGAGTGTGAGTTTCCATGGAACTTTTGAATCTCTTGGAGCTGAAGTTACAGGGGCTTCTGAGCCACCAATGTAAACACTGGACACTGAACTCAGGTCCTCTGCAAAAGCAGTGTGGGCTCTTTACCACTGAGCCATTTCTCTAGCCTGTGTGATAAATCTCCTCTCAGTAGCTAAGATAGCAAACAATGCTTTTAGCAAGAACACTAGTGAAAAGAATTAAAAGTTGTTGTTGTTTTTTAATTTTGGTCAAAATCAAGAGAAAAACATGAAATAGAAGAATACAAACCGTATCATTAACATTTTTAAAACTCTAGAATTTAAGAAAAAGTATGCAATCTGATGGAAAATGTTGATTTATACTGAAATTTTTCACAAGGTGTGTAGATGAATAGTATAAAGTCAATATATTTAGAAACAAAGGTGGGAGCCACAAGAGCAGGTTCATTATCCTGTAATGAAATATGTAATAATATGAAATATGTAAAACGATAAGAAATGTGTAAAACTAATACTGTGTTGCTTTACTGTCGAATTATGTAACAATATAAATAAATAAAAGTAAAATTATTTGAAACAGAGAAATTTGTATCCCTTTGGCAATAAATAAACGTATTTATTTAGTCAAACAGGGAGATTTAATGTTGTACGGGCACTTAATTAAATAATTAAAAGACTCATTTTACCATCAAAAATTAGGGGGCAGAGGCTGGAGGGATGGTCCAGCAGTTAAGGGGACCATCTCTGTTCTTCCACTGTTGCTCCTGTGGAAGATGGGGTGGGTTCAGAGCCCACAGGAAACAACATACACATGCCCATAGCTCACGTTCCAGGGGCACTCAGCACCCTCTTCCAGCCTCTGTGGACACCTGCATGCCTGTACACTCACACACACACACACACACACACACACACACACACGCACGCACGCACACGCACACCCACTTAAAACTTTTTTAAAAAGAAAGTTTAGAACTGGGGAGAAAAATAATGTAAAGGCGATAACTGTCCCATTACATGCTCTAGAACCCATTAGCATTACTTACAATGGATTAGCCAAGAAATGAACCAATCACAAGGAGTCATGGTGAGACCTCCAAAAACCTAAAATTCACAAGAGACAGAAAGGCAGCAGACAGCAAGCCAACAGACAGAATGGGACAAAGGCTTGAGGAGGAACTCCTATTCCTATTTTACAAAAAAAACTTCACTGTGCTACTCATTTTTTTCAAGCTGTATAAATTTCCTTTTTATATTTAAATTATTATGTAAATTTTTTGATGATGAAAACTCAAATGAATCTCTAAATCATTAATGGTTTGCCACAGCTTCTGACTACAGAATAATAAAACTAAAAATGAATAAAAAGTGTGTGTGTGTATGTGTGTGTGTGCTTATGTTGCACATGAGCACAGCTGCATGTGCCCAGGTGTGAGGCCAGAGGTCAACGCTAGGTGTCTTCCTCAATCATTCTCACCTCTTTTTGATAAAGTTTCTCTTACTTGACCTGGAGTTCAGAGGTTGTACAGACTAGCTCGCCAGCAAGTCCCTGGAATCCCCGTTTCTGCCTCCCTGTACAAGGTTTACAGGTACTCGGGGTCATGCCCACATTTTCTCATGGTTGCTTGGGATCTGAACTCGGGGCCCCATACATTCACAGCAAGTATTTTATTCATGGATCCATCTTCTCAGCCCTTACAATGTTTATAACAAAATAAAGAAAAATAAGCATTTTTAATTATTAAAATTCTATCTTATGTAAATTATTGGTGAAAAGACCAAACTATAATTACAGCATACTTAGAAAATGTGGACAATGTGCTTCTTGCATAAATAAAACTTACGTAATACAGCCAAATATATAATTACAACCAAATTCACAGCCTTAAAAATTGTGTTAAACAAAGTGACTGTGACTAAAACAAGAATGTATTTAGCAAAAGAAGTTAGAAGTGAAACATAGCAAAATATATCTTATCGCAAAAGAAAAAGATGAGTTAACTTAAAAGTGAATATAAACATCTAAGGTAACCATAATTTAGGGGAGGAGAAGTGGCTCAGTGGGTAAGAGCACAACTGCATGTGTAAAAGGACCTAAGTTCAAATCCCTACCACTCACATTTTTTCTCTTTTTAAAAAAAATCTGGGCACAAGGGTCCAACCCAGGACCATGCATGGAGATAACCTAGAACTCCTGCACAGATGTTGCCCATGGCAACTCAGTCTCCAAGTAAGTTTCCTAGTAAGGGGAACAGGGACTTTCTCTGACATGAACTCAGTGGCTGGCTCTTTGACCACCTCCCCTCTGAGGGGAGAGCAACCTTGCCAGAACACAGAGGAAGACAATGTCTAGATGAGACCTGATAGTCTAGGATCAGAAGGAAGGGGAGGAGAACCTCTCCTATCAGTGGACAGGGAGAGGGACCTTGAACCACACCGATGACTCATGCCAATGAACATTTGCAAAGAAAGAAGTGCTAATAAAAGCAAAGATACAGCAGACACATTGTGACACACTACAGATTCCAAAAAGACATGTTTTTTTTTTCTTTTTTGGGGGTGTGGGGTCGGGGGTGTAAGGGTAGAGGGCAGGTACGAAGCAACAGTGGGATGAGTGGGGTTGGGGGAGTGCATGATGTGAAATTCAGAAAGAAGCAATAAAATGTTAAAAACACCTCAGACGCACTTCCCTGCAACCCCCGTGTTCGAGGAGAAGATGGGAAAACCCTGGAGTTTACTGGCCACCCAACTTAAAGCGGCAAGCTTCAGCCTCAGCAACAGCACTTGTCTCAAAAATAAAGTTGAAAATGATTAAAGAAGACGAATGACATCAGCCTCTGGCTTCGGCATTCACTTTCACAAATGTTCATAGGCATCACACACATAGCCGTACCCATACACAAAGAGAGTAGCACTTTTTCTCGCTATTCACTAAGAAACGTGCATAACTCTAAATGCTTAGCATGGTTCTAATTGCTACACGAACAGCAACACATTTCAATCTCAGAACAACCAATCTGTCTCGTCACCGCTTTACAGACTGAACAAGCCAGGCACAGACTTGTGAGATCACTAACCCAAGACTAACAGTCAGCGGCAGAACGGTTTATACCTGAATATTCTGGGTTCGGTGTCTCTGTTTTCGACCACTGTACAGTAGAACATACCTTGTGTACTACTGTGCCGCCCTCTTCACCAACTCCATCTGTGATTTCTGGCTCGTTCTCTCACTCATGACTCACACCGTTAGGCACATACAGACTTGTACTTTGAGCAGTTTTATACCAAGTGTTTCTCATCTATTCACTTTAGCGTTCTTATGCCTTAGTTATTTTTCCATAACCTTTCAGAATCGCTTTACATTGACAGAGGATACACCCTACACCCAGATTCTCTGCTGGCGACATTTTCCCGGTTAGTTTCGGGTTACTCCGATTGACTTACCAATATGAGTGCATCGGGATCAAATTCTTGCTCCCCCCAGATACCTCCACTGCTCTCCCCATGCTGGACATTCCGTCCGAGGAACAACATAGAGAACATTCCCCAACTGCCTACCTTCGAAGTGTTTCCTCCCTTAACCCAGTGTCATTTTTCTATCGTCACATCACTTCTGGGATGCCACATTACATTTTCTCACTCTGTCTCTTTGGACTCCTCCTGCCTGACAGTTTCTTGGGTTTATAGTGTTTTTGTTGATGCTGACAGTTCTGAGGAGAGATGGTCAGGTATTTTGCAAAGTGTCTCTCTGTCAGATTGTCTGACTCTTGGCCATACTGGGTTTTTGAACTTGGGGAACTTATTCTTAATCACTACACTCCTTACTATATTGAGTGGTTGTTTGGATTTGAAATGTCTCTGTGAGCTCCTTGCAGAAGGTTTTGGTCACAGCTGGTACTGACTCACCAGTCACTGAGAGGTGGTACAGAAGTGAGGGTTCTGACCTCATTCATGAATGGGTCCTCGGATGGATTCATAATTTCATGGTCCTACTGTGAGGTGACAGAGAGTAAGAAGTGAAGCCTGGTTAGAGAAAAGCGGTCACTTTTGTGTGCCTTAGCAGGGCATGCCTGTCCCTGACAATTTCCTCTTGGTCCCTCTGCCTCCTGTCTGCCCCTGAAACTCTCCATAACTCACCACCTCAGCATGCTCAGGCTAGGACACAGTAGAGCCGAGCAACTGTGGCATGTAACGCTTGAAACCATGAGCTAACAAACCACTTCTTTTTTTCTGTTAATTTTTAGTATGTGTTTTGTCATGGTAAAGAGTGACTTAGCACTAGTCTCATGTATCGTGAGAGCAGAAATTGTCACACTCTCCCTAGAAATAATTTTAGTAATAAGGTCACTGTAATGCAACCATGCAACCATTTCTGAGAGCCTTGAAAAGATGGTCAGAGGCCAGGTTCTCTCTGGGTACAGCTGCAAAGGACAAGTAACAGAGGTAAAAGTATGAGGGAGTTCACAGTCTTTCTATCGGCGTGGTCTACTAGCGGGTGGTTTTCATCTTTCATTGCTGCTCCCTAGACATTTTTACACGTCTTGGAATGAATACATGCTGCTTTCTTGTTTTTATGGGTGTGGGTGTTTTGCCTGCATGGATGTCTGTAGTCCCTGGAACTGAAATGACAGGCAGCTGTGAGCTGCCATGTAGGTACTAAGACTTGAACCCCATACTCTGGAAGAGAAAACAGTGCTCCATACCACCAAGCCATCTCTCCAACCTTGAACTCATAAACTTTTATTATCATAAAAAGCAGTGTGTTGTTTTTGTTTGTTTTAAAAGAAAAAAATCAGTAAGACATTAGTATGTATTTTAGCACTAACCATGCTTTGCAGCCAGGGTTCAGAGTGGTTCCAAACCCATCTTTACATTCAGTATGCTCTCAGACTCTCTACCTCAGTTGCCTGGAGAGCCAGACTTAGGCTTTCTCCATGACCCTCAAAGCTAAGGGTCTTGCTACTAGCTGTCAACAATTGGCACTAGAAATGTCTTCTTATATTTACCTGGCTTATACTCTCTTATAGCTAGCATTCTTCTTTGGTTTTGTTTCTATTTTTATTTGTTCTAATCTCTCTTCTTATTCCCCAAAAGTCCATCCCAAGATCCTCATTCTGATAACACCCCATTATTTAGTCAACCAGAACTTCCACCATTTTTCTCAGGGTTGTTTGAGATTTTCTTAATGTCCAGCTCAGATGTAATCCATCTTTGCCCACCACTCAAAAGGAACCCTTTTAATTTGTGTTGAATGAATGTATAAATGGTACCCTTTTAATATAATAACAGCAATTCGGAAAGATCACCATGAACCTAGTCCCTCAGATCTCTCTCTGAACCAGTCTGGACCATCCCCTGCCATCTTGACCACCTCTCTGCCTTATTTTCTTTTGAGCCTCTCCTTTCCACCCATATCTTTGCCAGTCCATCTGACTCTATGCCCCTGTATTTATTCTCTCCAACTGGTTGGCTTTAGCAGCCTGTGTCGGTTCTGATCTCCAGATTCTGCTTCCACACTGGTTTATATGCTCTCGCAGTGTCTCTTGTTAATGCCAGCCCTGCCCCAGTCTCAACCAGCATTAATTAAAAGGTTTCCAAAATCTGAGATAAGTTTCCAGGATCACACACAAGAACAAGACCTCAGACTACGCTTTAGTGTTGCCACCACCGCCTGGGAGATCAGAGTCAAATTGTTCATGCTTTTTAAGCCTCACTTTAAGAGATGATTAGTATTAATTATCAACTTAATGGAATCTAGAATGACCTTGGAGACAGGCCTCTGAGAATGCTGGTGAGGGATCATCTTGACTGCATTGACTAAGGTGGAAAAGCCTGCTTGCTGTGGATAACATCTCTTTCTGTGCGGGAACCAGGACAGTATAAATGTAAAAAGTAAATGAGTACACTCGGTGTTCCCTTCTTCGTGAGTGTGGACATGATGTTATCAGTCAAGTTCCTACAGCCTTGACCTCCCCTCCATGATGAGCTACACTTTGAACTGTAAACTAAAATAAACTCTCCCTTCTGTACATTTCTTTTGTCAGGGTATTCTGCCACAGCAATAACAAAAGAACCTACAACAGTTAATCATCTGCTCAAAGGAGATAATAGCTTAAAGGAGGCTGGAAAAATCAAAAGAAATTATACACATAAAAAAGAGGGCAAGAGAAAAATTAATCTTTGCACTATCATCCTTGTTACATCTTTTCTCCCTCAAAGAGTTGATAGTTCCTTAAACCATGTCATTTTTATGGCTTCTTTATTTTCATAAGCATGTAAGCATTTTGCCTGCATGTACACATCTGTGCCATTTGCATATATGTGTACATGCAGACAAAGAGGAGACCAAGATGGCCTCCAACCTCTTAGGTGCTTAGTTACAGATGTGAGCCATCATCTGAATGATGGGAACCGAACCCAAGTCCTCTGCAAGAATAGCAACTTCTCCTCAACACTGAGCCACCTCTCCAGCTCCTTATGTGTCTACCAGACTATTCCCACTCAGTGTTTCCAGCAGATCACAATGATATGGAAGTCAAAGTGGGTATGGGGACTTGCTTTCAGCAAACAGAATAAAGCAGAAGTAAGAAGAAGGCGGTTTCAAAACTCAGGATTGTTTGAACAGGTCCACTCTTTCATGGCATCCAGTATAGCCACAGTGTGGACTGTTCGACACTGTGGAACAAGGCCATGTTATTCATTAGGTGGCAAAAGCAATATGGCAGAGTTGTTCCCATCTCGCCAGCCAATAGCTAGCACCTGTTTGTTGCTTTCAGCCATCACATGTGAGAAAGGTTTGTAAGTAGTAAGCTCTTACTGGTACCGTGACTGAGATGAAGCCTGGAAAATAATCATTCACCCAAATGAACTAATCATGTGAGAGTCATGAATATTAGATAGATATGAGATATAATCAGAATCTTTTTAGGAGAATCCTTTCAGAATGTACTACTTCATTGTATAGAGAAACAAAACACCTTATTTTCATTTTTTTTAAAAAAATAGGTCATTTGAATGGATTAAAAGCAATCAGCAACAGCTAATATTCTTGCAATGTTAGCTAGGTGCAAGATTCTTAAACCACATCTGATTGAGTCCTACTCCCTCACATGCACTGTGGAACTCCGAAGGAGCCTCGTTTTCACTATTCAGAAAGTTTGGAGTTCAAAAGACTGGCATCTCACAAAAAACCTACTTCTAAATCATGATTCCTAAGGTCATAGCTCCAAACCTACCTGCACTGAAAGAAAGCTAGAGAAGAAATGCAAAAGGAGACAGTGTTAGGAAAACAAGCCTTAGGAACTGTTGTGGATGGCACACACCTGTGACCCCAGCACTTGGGAGGTAGAGGCCAGAGAATTGACTCGAGGTCATCCTCTACTGCATAGCGAAGTTGGGGTCATGCTAAGCTATAAGAGATCTTGTCAGGAGGGGAGAAGAGAGGAGGGAATGAGGGATGGGAAGGGTGAGGGGAGGGGAAGAGATGGGAAGGGGAAAAGAGGGGGAGATAAGAGGAGAGGAGAGAAAAGGGGTAGGAGTAGTGAGCCCTTGGATTCAGACAGGTTTGAATTCCAATTCTATACCTTATTAAATTACTTACTGGAGTTATATAATAGTTTATTTTTCAATTGCTATGACAAAAACACCATTACCAAGGCAACTCTTAGAAGAAAGAGTATATTTTGGCTTATGGTTCCAGAGAGACAGGAGTCCACCACGGCAGGGAATCAGGGCAGCAGGCTCTAGTCATCAGGACAGGAGCAGCTGAGAGTTGCACCTCAAGGAGGAAGCAGAGGAAGCAAACTCTAAAATGTCTTTAAGCTCTCAAAGCTTGATTCCAGAGACACACCTCCTCCAACAAGGCCATACTCCCTAAGTCTTCCAAAATAGTGCCACCAACTGGCTGGTGGCTGAGACAATGGGAGGCATTTCATCCAAACTACCACAACTCAGAAGTGAGGAACATGGATTCCTTTTGTTTTCAGTTACTGAACCCCACTTTATTTAGTGGCAAAAAAAAAAAAAAAAAAAAAAAAAAAAAAAAAAAAAAAAAAAAAAAACAGAAGGTTGATGTTTTACAGCCTCAAAAATCAACACTTTTGAGACTACAAATGTGTCAAGGAGTGTTAATTTTTAGAGCTGGTTGTTTAATCTGACTGACCTCAGGTTCCTCCCCTTTAAAATGGATTTCACAAAACATATCACAGAGAACCAAGCACAATGCTGACATAGGAAAGACAATCTGTAAAGAGAAAGCCAGGAGGAATAATGTTTGCTGTTCAGTCTCTGTTTTTCTCTTAGAATTCTACTGACACCTTATTATAAAAAATCCTTAAATGTTCTACTATTCTAATGAGTCATTTTGTTGAGAGTACGTAGATGTCAGAAATCTTATCTTCTTTTCATTATATGTAAACAACAGAAGCTTTTTTTAAAGCACAGAATGTTTTTAAAAATAGAATTTACCTCAACAAATCTCTAGTCTCAAAATTACTAATTTTCCTGGTGGTAAAGAACAAAGATCATTTTGAAAATGAACTCCTGTGGACAAATAGAAAGGCCAGAAGTGAGGTTAGGCTGCCCAACTCCAAGTTCACAGCTCTTTCCGCAGTTTAGAACACTGTCATCTCCACTCCAGGAATCTTAATAAATATTTGAACATGGTGATGGGGACACACACGTATATTCTAGAGGAAACATTTCCAAGTCATCTCTCATCTGTCCTTTTGGCCAGAAATCGAGATGAGCTTTTGTCACTGCCATATCATCAGGCTGGCTTCACTCAAGACCCACTTATTGTCTGCAAATGTTGCTATAATTAAATCCAAGTGGCCGCTGTGAGTTATCATCATGAGCCCTCTCCAGCCATTAGCCACATTTCCAGGGCTGCAGCTCTTTCAAAAGAGGCCACTCACTCTTCTCTCTCCCCTTGGCTATCCCAGCAGGCTTCTTCTTTCCATTTCTTGGGCAAGGAACTTTCAAGCCAAACTCATTTTCAGGCACTCGGCCAGCCTTCCCATTTATCCCAGTGACCTTACAATGATGAAACAGTGCCTTGACAGGATTGCTGCTGAGCCATGGAGAAGTGGGAGGGTGGGGGAGGAAGAGCTCAGAAGCAAGGTCTCTGAGAACAGGGAAGACCTGGCCTGTTTCTACTTGAGGAAAGGAAGCTGTCACCTCATCATCACTCACATCAGATACTCCATGAGTTTGGATACAAGCTATAATAAAATCTAGACTACCTCTAACTCATTTTAAAAGGATAAACTTGGTTGATTCTTGTAATTGTAATTGAAAAACCTAGATTTCACACTGAAGTGTGCTGTCCTACTACTTACCATGTAGCCTAGGCTGGCCTCAAACCCATGACAATCTTCCTGCCTCAGCCACCCTAGTTCTGGGATTAAGGTATGAGCCACAACACCCTGGGAATTTAGGCATTCTGGAACCATTTTCATCTTCCTGCCAGGTGGTGGTGGCGGCACATGCCTTTAATCCCAGTGCAAGGGAGGCAGAGGCAGTTGGATCTCTGAGTTTGAGGACTGCCTGGTATATGGATTGAGTTCCAGGACATCCAGGACTACATAGAGAGATCCTATCTTGGAATAAAAAATCACCACCTTCCTGGATATTTATAGTAATCCTCCCAGCTGAAGAAACTATGAAATCTTTAAGTTGGATGTGAGTGTCAGACTCATCATTCAGAGTTCACTTTGCCATAAAAGTAAGAAATCTGAGTGATGGACAGATGGCTCTGCATTTAAGAGCTCTTGTTGCTCTTTCAGTACCCACATGGTGGCTGACAACTGTTTGTTACTCTAGCTCCAAAGAATCGAATGCCTTTTTGTGACCACTGTGAGCTCTACACACACATGGTATAAAGCGATGCACGCATGCAAAACACCCATGCATATAAAATAAAAATAAGTAAATCTTTTAAAACAATAAGGTCACTGAGACCCTATGTGAGAAAGGGATAGCCCCAAAGATATGAAGTGAATGAATGGCAGAGTAGATCTCTACTCAAATATCTACTCATGAAGTATTATCACTCTTGGTGTCTCAGAAGATGAATAAATAACTAGTGTGGGAAGATCTGAGGCTCTCCTGGTCAGAGTCCTCTATCACTACCTAATTTAATCAATTAGGTTGACCTCTCTTCTCATAGCCAGCGATAAGGGCATGTCCCAAACCTGGATAACTCTGAGGAACCCTTTTTCTGCCACAATGAACTTGGGGACAGTTACATAACCTAAGTGAGGTCACCGAGAATCTCCTCTGGGATCATTGCTGGGACTTTTAAAAAAATATTCTATTCTGAGTTCTCTATTGCAGGAAACTGAGGATTATTAAAGGTCTTGGGTTGCTAGCGACCACCTGTGCCGCCTAGTAAAACTTGATTCCAGCAAGTCCAACACAATAGACTGATCTGAGCATCTAGATCGAACCACAACGAAAGACCTAGGTTTTGATCATACCAGTCATCAGGGAAGTGGTAGCACACACTTTTAATCCCAGCACCTACGAGGCAGAGCCAGGTGGATCTCTGATATGAGGCCAAAACAAACAAACAAACAAACAAAAAGCAATCATATTAATCAATTGTTTAAGAACATCTTATTATATTATCATTTGTAACCAAATGAATCTTTCCTGAAGTCCCAACTCCTTCTTGATTGTTTTCCACAGTTAATGAAATTTTAAGGCTCTCTTGGTACAACTTAGATTTCTACACAATCACTGATAACATGAACACCTTCTCCCCTAAATGGATGTGTTCCCTGCCTCCTCCATAGCACTGATCATATTAATAAATTATTACCAAGCATTGATGTTTTTTACATTATCTCTGAATACATTGAAATCAAATTCTTTCAGAAAAAAAGGTATATACACATAAAACAAGGCTTTTAGAGACCAATATACCTAACATAAACTAGTCTGATTGCCAGACTGTAAGTCTGATGCATTATCCAATTGCCCCTCTTGGGACAATTGGAAAATCTTGAGGGACCCTACTCATGATGAACATTTAGGCGGGAACTTATTACAACAGCCTGCTCAAAAGTCACAAAGCAATTCCCATTCATTATAAGGGGCTACTATGAAGACTGTTATTGAAGCCACACAGAACGATACTAGCAAACAAATTGCCCTAGTCACATCTGCTTGACCAGTTCCAAAAGGCTACCATCTACAAGACAGAAAAGATGGGCAGAGAAGTTAATAAATGCTTCAGGAGTCACCAAGTGTTTATTTGGTGATGTTGTATAGAAGGTGAAATTGAAACCAAACACAACAATAATTATAATAATTAGAATGGATGGCGCTGGTGCAGAATTATGTACTGAAAAGACAAAGCACCCAGTTCCAGCATTCCACTGTCTAATGAGTGTCTTCCTAAGAGCTATGATTTGTGAGTACTGACAGAACAGAAGCTTGGCTGTCAAAGCAACTCAAGTAAGGAAACTATCTTTCCCACTATATAAATATGCTTGCTTGTATGTACAATGACATATCAGATACTAATATCAGACCAAGAATTAATTATTTTCTAGATTTTTAATTTGAGCCAAAGTATTATTGATTAGATAGACAATTGACAGGTAGGTAAAAATGATAGATAATAGGTAGACAGATAATTGAAAGATGTAAGAACAAGATACGATAGATGATGAATAGATGATAAATAGATGATGAGTAGATGATAGATTGCTTCATATGTAATTACATGTTCACATGATGCTTTTCCTTTTCTACATCACCTTTCAAAGAAAACTGGGTGAGATATTCTAGAAAAAGAAGTTGTGCACATGAATACTTACACATGTGTTTAATAATTGTCATATTTCCATCTACATACATATGCAGTTATCTACATTGTGCAGGCTGGTTTTATGTGAAAATGTAGAGGCATTTTGGAAGAGGCAACCTTAGTTCGGAAAATTCCCCCACAAGATCGGCCTGGAGGAAGCCTTTGGTGCACTTTTATGATTAATGACTGATATGGGAGGACCAGTTCACTACAGGTGGGATCACACCTGGCTGATGATCTTGAGTAGAACAAGAAAGGAGGGGTGAGCAAGCCATGGAGAACAATCCAGTAAGCAGTAGTCCTCCATAGCCTTTAAGTCATCAGTTCCTGCTACCAGCTTCCTGCCCTAACTTCCCTTAGTGGTAGACTTTTAGCCAGAAGTGTAAGTGAAATAAGTCCTTTCCTCCCCAAGCTGTATTTGGTGTTTTATCACAGAAATAGAACCCATAACTAAAATGCACATATATATCTATATATTAGAATGGCACACACAAATAAAATAGAAGAGTTTATTATCAAAACACATGGGAGGAAAACCAAAGGGTGTGAGAGAAGGACCCACACCTGGCTTTGTGTGTTATATGACATGAAATGTTCTTTCCTTGTTTGAATAAATATTTATTTAGTTCCCACTGTGTGCTAAGACTGAGCTAACTGTTTGAGTGCATCAATAAAATAAGTATGATCCCCTTTATCCTCATGGTTCCATGGTCTAAAGAACTAAGTAGACAATAGCAATAAACACTAATGAAAAGTGCTCTAGTTGTTAATTTGTTCATAACCAATGTAAGGGCTTAAAGCAGAACCTTTTTGTTACATGCCACAGTTCTGAAGATCAGAAAGTCAGGCCAACATCAGCTAGGTCACTCTGTACCACATGGTGCAGTTAGAGGCTACCTGCCATTTATTTGGCATATAGGGTGCAGTTTAGAAGATCCAAAGTGATTTACCAACACAGTCTATACCTTAGTGGAAATACATGAATTATGGGGCTCCTTGAGAGCAGTTGACCAGAACTCCTATACAGACACTTCCTAGTACCATCAGGCATTTTGTTCCATGGCTCAAGGTTCCAAAAGTCTTCCAAGAGAAAGGGAGAAGGAAAGGGCTACAAGGCTATTAAGGGCTGAGCTCAGAAATTCTCACATCGTAACTTCTGCCATGTCTGCCTAGATCCAAAGGAGAGACACACAAACCCCACATCTTCCTCATGGAAGCAGAATGTGCAGGCATACAGAGTCTACCACAGATATAGAAATTATGGTTGTGAGAAATGCTATGAAAGACGAGAACAGAATGCCAAGGGAAGGACTAAGGGTGCACATCTAATTTAGGACACTTGGGTAGGTGGCTGTCTATCCCTGTAGGTCAGATAGTCATGAATCTAAAATGCAGCCTACCTCCATCAGACTACAAAAACATCCCGTCCTCAGCATCATCAATGACAAAGAAAGAAACCTGTCTTTTTTAGTATATTTTAAAAAATCACAGCAAAGGAGTTTTGCATTTTCCTAGCTCCCTAGAAAATATGCCTCAGAGCTACTGAATTCCTTCTATTCTCTAAGGAGCAAAATAAATTATATCCCAGAGAATTTATTTAATGACATGGAACAGCAAATTCCACTCTAAGATCAAATACAATATCTATAATAGTACAACAAAATAATAAGCAATCAAGCAGAAAACTTTGTTACTAAATATGAATTATTTGGTAAGAACAATTTGTCATTATGCTGTATGAAGCATTAGGTGCTTTAAAATTGCCATAATTTGCATTCACTTTCTGTTATGAAAGTAAATATTTTAACTAAAATATCTATTTATCATAGAAATTATATAGCTGGTATGTGTGAATGTGGATTGCTATATAAATGTCTATTGTACGCCGGTGATCTCTCCGTAATGCTATGCTTTCATTCATACAGTGAACATCTATTTCGTGCCCTTTTGCCACTTTAGTAGAAGAACCCAACAGTAGAATTTCTCAAATGCTTGAGACCACTCTTCCCCTCAGTTTTGAATTATTATCACCACAGTGAAGAGTGTGTTAGTCTCACATGCACATGGACTAGTAAAGCAACTTCTACCTAACCTATTCCAAAAGTTGACACACACAGCATTCATAGTCTGGTTCTCACCAACTTCTCCAGGAGCTGGAGAGATGGCTCAGCACTCACATTGCTCTTGGAGACAACCTTATTTGGTCACAGAATTCATGTTGGATGACTCCCAACTGTTTGTAATTCTAACTCCAGTGTATCTGATGCCCTCTTTTGGCCACCACAAGCACCTTCACTCCAGTGCAAATACTACCCCCAACACAACACACACACACACACACACACACACACACACTTTTTTCTAATGAAATACATATGACCAACTCTTCCAGCCTCCTTCCTACTGCCTTCAGTAACACATGTCTGTGGCTGAATAATTTCCCCCATCTGATCCTTCTGTTTTTCTCCCTCCCCCTCCCCTTCTCTCTTGCTTGCCTCTCAAGCCACATCTCAGAGCTCCCTCCTCTTCAGAATTTCCTGCCTTCTACTATCCTAGGCTCCTAATTTTCAGGTCTGTTGCAGCATGAACCACAGAACATTCAACCGCACACACAGTATCTGTCCCCTGCCTCCACTTTAGCCTGATATCCCAGGGGTTAGGGCTGTGTCATCTCCATCTTTTCAACACAGCAGAAGCTAGTCCAGCACTGGCCCCCCACAGCGGGCAGCGTCTCCCCCTTCTGACCCTCACACACTTTTCAGTAGAAATGTTTAGACTTATTATGATGGCCAAAGGCCATGTCAATGAGAACGTAATGAAGCATTATTTGTTCTAATTTTAGAGTTCACGCCAATGTTTTTGTTTTCCCTATTAAACAGAAGATTCTTCATACCGGTTTATTGGCCTTTATCTTGACATCTGCTGCAATTTGCCTAATTTCACTTTTTTAAGCTATAAGGCTTGGTTGTTGGGAATTTGCCAGCTACAATCCTAGCGCCCTCCACCCACCACACTGGCTTCTCAAGCATGTGCTACTGTGGCTCTTCCTTCTATGGTCCCAGCCTGGGAATATGGAGACAGAGGGGTTACAGAGTAAGCACTTCTCACACCGGTGCTTAATCTTTCTACGAAGGAAGTGGACATTGCGCAGAAATGAGGGTCTCAGTATTCAGTGACATGATGCCTTAGCGCATCCAGCACAGCAAAGAGCCAGTTTATTCTCCCTGCATCAGACAGACCGTGCAAGGGGACAGAGCATCGAAAGGTAGAAGTGCAGGAGAGACGGCCACCTAGGATCCTCCACACAGCACGGACGCAGGTACCACTCTGCAGCCTGCCTTCCTCAGCCTCCCATGGCCTTTGTCAGACTATGTTTTCTGATGAGAAAACGCCTGTTGTGAACTGGGATGGGTGATGTATAAGCAACACTATATCTTAGTAGGTTCTCGTCCTCCCCGATACTTGTTCAGCCAGGCTGAGGTGTTAAAAATGGCAGACCAATCTCCGGTCCCCTCTGACTATCACAGTGATGGGTGGCAAATAAAAAGATCTGTCTGTCCTCCTGGGCATCGCTGTCTAAGGCTTATCTTCCACCTGAACAATGGCACATGGCAAATCCTGAACACAGTGTAAGAAGTCTCCAACAGAGGGAAACACTAGGTACCCCTGGGCAAATCAAGGCTATATTTCTTCATGGAAAACAGTAGAAATAGCTACTTCTAGGAAGGCTGATTGTGTGAGGACAGCTGGAGGGAAAGTAGAAAGCACCAGATGTCAAGACTGGAACTGAGAGGTTGGTCGCAGCTGAGAACCAAGAGTCCAGCACTGATGTAACAGCAAACAACGGGATAGGCAGGGCTCCTGCGCTCCTGTGGCTTACAGACCACACAGGATTAGGAACCAGTAATAAGCATACATCAGTAATAAGTCGACACATTGAATAATGTCAGGCTGTGCCAAGAAGTACTCAGGGCAGGGGCTGTGATGGGGAGTTAACGGGCTGAGAGCCTTCTTCAAACAGGGTGGCCGGAGGAGTGTCATTAAGGAGCTATGATCTGACATGCAAGAATGCGTCCATGGGAAGGGCCAGGGGAGAAATACACTAAGTTGAGTGGGAGTGAACAAGAAGCAAACAGGACTGAGACAGCCATGCCGAGCATTACAGAGTAAGGTTAAAAATTGCAACTTTACTCCAGATGCAATAGAAAGCCAGCAGAGAGGGCTGGGGAGATTGCATGCTTACCTAGCAAGCATGAGGACCCAGTTTTGATCCCCAGAATCCACATAAAAAGCCAAACATAGTCCAATTCGGTAGTGGGGAGGTGGAACCAGGCAGATTCCTGGAGCCCACTGGCCGCCAGCCTAACTATTCGGTGAGCTCCAGGCCAAGAGACCCTTGGTAGCCAGCAGCTAAGGAATATGATCCCAGGTTGCTCTCTGGCCTCCACACACATGCACATACGTGTGCTCATGTACACATGTACACATGTGTAAGGATAAACATGAACACAGACATAGACATCAACACACACACAATCCAGGCAGAGGAGAAAGAGACATCTTACCTTACTCTTTGAAAGATCATTCTGGCTGCTCTGGGGTGATGGTGAAGATAGAGCTTGGGCAAAAAGCCGACAGTGGTGCCTCAGACTCTAGCAGAGACTCTGAAGACGACAGAAGACAATGGTCAACTCTTTAAAACTACGAAGATTTGTTAATCAATTCGACTTCACGGAATGAAGGATCAAATGTTTCTCCTAAGCCTATAAATTAAAAAGGTCCTGGCCATGAAATTCCAAACATGTGACTTAGTTGGTACAAGGCTTGCTTAACCTGCACAAAGCCTTGGGTGGATAGCCAGTACCACATAGACCCGTTGTGATGAAACAGGCCTATAATATCAGCCCTTGGAAGATGGAGGTGGGAGGATCAGAAATTCCAAGTCAACCTCAGCTATGTGCAGTGTTCAAGGTTAACCAGGGTTATATGAGACCCTGTCTCAAAAGAAGAAGAAAGAAGTAACAGAGAACTCCTAAAAACGGAAAGTGATTCTAAGTGATAGCTGACAAAATCCCATTTCCTCTAGGTAAACAGGAGCCTGGGGAGGCTGCTGGACTTCTTGGGATTTGTTTTTCTGATGTTGGAAAGTGAGGTGGCAATACCTACAGTAATCAATTGAAGTGACTGAGCATAATTCCTGGCCTGTATCAGCCAGCAGTGAGCACTCCTGAAGCAACAAATTTTACTGAGACAAGATACAGCATCCTTTGTAACCTAATCCACTGTAAAATATAAGACATCCAGTTGTCTGATTAACAATTTTTCTAATACATTTCAATAAGTTGCATTATTACTTTACATAAGAAAAACACACAAAGCCTTTCAAAGAACTATTTTCAATGCCCTTCCTATTGTCATTGTCCCCTTCCTTTCTTCTGTCTTTTCCTTCCTTCATTTCTTCCTTGTTTTCTCCTTTCGTTCTATTTTTGCTTCTATTTCTTCCTTCCCTTCATTTTGTTAAGACAAGGTCTCATGTGGTCCAAACTGGCCTCAAACTTATAACATGGCAAAAGATAACCTTGAACTTTTGATCCTCCTACCCCCAAGTGCTGGGATTAGAGGCAAGCACTACCTACCTCTCAGGGAAGTCATGGCTGCTGCTGTTACTCCTCCTCCTTCTCCTTCTCTTCCTCTTATTCCTCCTCCTCGTCTTTCTCCTCCTTCTCTTTTCTTCTCTTCTTCTTTCTTTTCCACTTCCTCCTCCAATTTTTCTTATTCACATTGTCTCCACCTTCTATAATTAATCTCAGTGGGTTTTATTATTATGCTTTTTATCTACAGAAAGTCTTAAAATATTTCAAGATATTGCCTCATTACCTCATAGTGTGCTCACTTGATGACGTGAGGAACAGGCAAGCATAGGTCTGTAAGTCCCTTCCCAGAGTAAGTTTCTATTCTGGGTCTCCCAAACCTGTTTGCGAAGCTAATCCATCAGCAGAAAAGAAATTACTACCCTGTTTATGAAATCCCAGGCCAGAAGCTCACAGGAACAGTGCAAGCCACAGCTCAGTGTTTACAGTTCACATTTACCAAGTTCTTGGGGCATGGAGTATCTCCCCATATCAAACTCCGGAAGGTAAGAAGCAGATAAGCAGCAGCTGGGCTGCTCTGACTCAGAGAAGAGTCCAGGGTCTCATTCTGTGACAGATGGCTTCCACACTGGGACAATGAGAACAAACATTCAAGGTAGAAGCCTCTTTCTTGAGTTTAGACCATGCACAAGCTTCTGTATAAAAACCTTCATTGAGTTTATCTCCTGGCTTGTTTACTGGAAGACCGAAATCTTATATAATCTTTGTAATTTCTGGTCTAGCACACTCTTACAGAATCACACTTAAAGCCTTAGGGAGAAAAAATAATAATTTTTTTTTTCAAGGCTGGCAATGTGGGGGCTTGTTTCACCTCTGCTTGAATATTAATTTCTTATTCAGTTTCCTTAAATAAAAGCAAAAACTATCTATATGACTTCCAGGGAAATAGGAGTTGCTTTATTTCTTAGCATGCCTATGAAAAAGATGGACAATATTCTACTTCTGATAACCAAAGAGCTCGCTATTCTAAGAGAAGGTGGCAGTATAATACGTTTCTCAGGCTAAATATCTTTTCTCACAGTGGCTGTCATTTAAATTCCTGCCTAGCAAAGGGATTTTTATGGAAGGTTAATGCCTCCTATAACATTTATCCTGGGTGGCGGAGCTTTTCGCATAATTTTCTGGGCTTTATTTCTGCGGTGTTTTAGGATGGTGTCTTCCCTCTAATAGCTTGCCAGTAAAGAGCCAGTGCATATAAAGGTGGTCGTTACTCCGGAGTTCAAGCCCTGGTTTAATGAAATCCCCAATCTCTAGGGAAAGGAAGCTGGGGGTTAAGCCATGAAGGAAAGAGGGCAGGCCCAACACAAGCTTTGTTACCCCTGCCTGGGACTGGGCTTTGGAAGATTCCCCAGAGCACAGGGCTCTCCCCCTGAGAAATAAAGGCCGTGGCCTGAGCCAAAGGTGATGTCAACTGCCTTTTAGAAGGGTCTTCAGCTGAAGAGGCCTTTTCAAATTCCTCTCCATTTTCATTTGAGTTAATTTGCCTTTCTAGAATTTCCGTAATTCTCTTTCACCATGTTGACATTTACTAGAGACCATGGCATCTGAATACAACGTTTTCTTTCCCAGCCTAGTTACCTAGCCACCTTTCAGCCAGCTGTTGGCAAACATGTTGATGGCTCTGACTATATTTTCCAAAAGCTGGCTCCAGCCAGTATTTCTCGTCCCATACGCCCTTCTGGAAACTCAGTCCAGGGCTGGAAAGGTGGCTCAGTCAGTAAAGTGCTTGCCACAAACAACCACAAGGACCTAAGTTTGGATCCCGTGCAAGGGTGAAAAGCCAGGCCTTACAGCACACTCCTGTCAGCCAGCGCTGGGATCCAGAGGGGATCCCTGGATTTTGCAGGCCCACCAGTTTAGCTCAGTTGGTGAGCTCCAGGTTTGGTGAGAGACCCCGGCTCAGAAAATACAGTAAGACTGGAGAGATTTCTCAGCAGCTAAGAGTGCGTGTTGCCTTTCCAGGGCACCTGGGTTTGCTTCTAAGCACTATGTCAGATGGCTCACAACCATTTGTAATTCCAGCTCCAGAGGGTTCAATGTATCTGTGCACAAGCACATGCACACACACACACACACACACACACACATACACACACAAGTCCAGGTCTATTTCCCCTCCCCTTTGTGCTGGCACCTTATTGAATATGATGTATACAGTGCACAGTACAGTATTTCTGGGGTGAAAGAAGCAACCAATTGATTCATGTTTACTTTTACCCTGAAGAAGCCAGCCACCAGACTGAAAGAGCTGAAGTCATTCCACATGGACAGACTATACGCAGAGGCCACATGGAGACATCTGGGGTGTCCACACTGCAACCAGCCCCAAACACCAGAGGAGGTGCCATCTGAAACCTCAGATCACGCTTCTTCTCTGAGTCTTCTAGCTGAGGACCTGGGTAACACAGAACAGAAATGAACAGCCTCTCTCTTTGCTGAACATTTCAAGATGTCATTTTACGCCATTTTTTTTTAGAGTCGTCTGTATTACTACAGCAACAGCACAGCGGTGTGCTTTAGCAACTGCCTGCTGAAATATCTCTTGTTCACTAGTTAAGTGTCCTTAGGTTCGATCCAGCTGGTCCCTAGAGTCGGGCCCCCCCAGTTGACTGTCAGTCAGTTCAGCAGCATCAATGACATGATGGATGGGAAGGGTATGTGAAGACTCTAGACCCTGGTGCTTTCTTGGGGCCTAAAGTACATTATGTAACCTTCTGAGCTTCACTATTTCACCTATGAAACAAATAAGCCCCGGAAGTTCTTATGTACAGTAGAATTTTGATGACCCTATCTGTCATTGTTGGGAACTCTTTCCACAGCATGCGACCTCCAAGAAGTCTCACCCAGCCCAGAACTTCTCCCTCTCTGCACTCAGTCATTCCTTTACACTCCATCTAACAGCACATCCAAGGACACCATTCTAACTTCTGTAACAGGACACTTGAGCTGGGCCATTGCCTAAGGCTCAGACACTGCCGGCCATTGTCCCCATCTGGCCTGATGCTCTTGGGTTACAGGTTCCCACACATCTCCCACAAATTCACATAGGAGCAATAGAGCCTTGTTGGAGGAAAACACCTGAACTCCGAGCCATCTCCTAAACGCTGATATTCAAGATTTAAAACGCTTTTCTCTCACAGATCAGGCCCATTGCAATTAAAAGAGTAAACACTATAGGACACTGAGAGAAACCCGGGCTAAATGAGCAGACTTGCATACAGAGAATACTGACCCTACATACCCATCCATGCTGGAGCCTGAAGATGGCTTTCAGGCTCCAGAATTAAATCAAGTATCAAGACCTATATTCCCCAGAGAGTTAAAGCAGGTGTGAGTAGGGAGAGTTTTGTTCTGGGGTTACGGTAACCTGTAAAGTATTTGTGACTACTGAGCACCTAAAATACGGTGACTTCACCTTGAGAAGTACGAGAGCTATAAAACACACAGCAGATTACAAAGATTCATGTGAACAAGACCTGGGAACCCTGGGCCCAGAAACCTTCATCATCAGACATTTTCTGGAAAATTGCTGAGGCTTGGAACCAGCTCTCTTCAACAACTCCCTACTCCGTTCATTGCCACACGGTGCTGGAGGCAACAAGGCTGCAGACGGGCTAACTAAAAATCTTTTGATAAAGAACATCTCACCTCAAGAAAGCATCTTCATGTCTATTCTCCTTCTCTGGAAGGAGGCAGATGCGGGTCAAAGAAAACACATGACTCAGGAACCTGAGATCTCTAGAGAGTACTACGGAAAGGATACAAGAATATAAGAATACCAGGAAACAAACTAGGCCTGCAAACATGGTGATTAAAGTTTTTAAAGTCACATGCAGGGGCTGTGGAGATGACTCAGTGGTTAAGAGCATTTGTTGCACTTGCTTTTCTTCCACAGGACCTGAGTTTGGTTCCTTACACTCACATTTCATAGCTCACACTCACTTGTAACTCCAGCTCCAAGGGATTCAATGCCTGCTTCATGTCTCTATAGTCACATAAACAAGTGTGGATAAACAGGCACACAGACACACAACCCTAAAATTAAATGGTTACATATTAACTTCGGTTTTATTCTTAAATTGTTAGAGCCTCCTTATCTGGTCACTTACTTTTCCTTTGTACTTAGTCATCTCAAACAACAACGTTGATAATAAATAAATTACTATTTAGTGAGTCTACAAAATATTTCACATATATGTTCAACCATCACTACTCCCCAAACAGTAAGTATTATGTTTTTTCCAAGTGCATTTTATTTATGGATTTTATTTATTTATAATAAACTATATACAGTAGGAACAGTATAAAACAATCAGGAAAGCCATATGTAAAAGTTACATTCAAAATGGTTAGGTACACTCTATCCAAGCAAATGAAAGACCTGTTTGAAAAAAACTTGAAGTCTCTGAAGAAATTGAAGGAGATATCAGAAGATGAAAAGATCTCCCTTGCTTATGGATCAGTAGGATTAACATAGTGAAAATGGCCATCCTGCCAGAAGTAATCTACAGATTCAATGCAATTCCCATCAAAATACCAACACAATTCTTTACAGACCTTGAAAGAACAATTCTCAACTCCATATGGAAAAACAAAAAAACCCAGAATTGCCAAAACAATCCTGTACAACAACATATCATCTGGAGGTGTCTCCATCCTGATCTCAAGCTGTACTACAGAGGAATAGTAATAGAAACTGCATGGTCCTGCCATAGAAACAGAATGGTGGATCAATGGAATATACTAGAAACCCCAGAAATAAACCCACACACCTACAGATACTTGATTTTTTGACAAAGAAGCCAAAACCATACAATAGGAAAAAAAAAAAAAAAAAAAGACAGTATCTTCAACAAATGGTGCTGGTCTAACTGGATGTCTACATGTAGAAAAATACAAATAGATGCATATTTATCAGCCTGCACAAAACTGAAGTCCAAGTGAATCAAAGACCTCAACATAAAACCAGACACACTAAATCCGTTAGAAGAAAAAGTGGGGAAGAGCATAGAACTCATTGGCACAGGTGACAACTTCCTGAACAGAACACCAACAGCACAGGCTCAGAGATCAAAAATCAATAAGTGGGACCTCATGAAACTGAAAAGCTTCTGTAAAACAAAGGGCACTTCATCAGAACAAAATGACAGCCTACAGATTGGGAAAGGATATTCACCAATCTATATCTGACAGAGGTCTAATATCCAGTATATATAAAGAACTAAAGAAGTTTAAAAGCAACAAATCAAGTAAGCCAATTAAAAATGGGGTGCAGAGCTAAACAGAGAATTCTCTGTAGAAAAATGTAGAAAGGCAGAGAAACACTTAAAGAAATGCTCAATGTCCTTAGTCATCAGGGAAATGCAAATCAAAACAACCCTGAGATTTCACATTATGCTCATCAGAATGGCTAAGATCAAAAACTCAAGTGACAATACATGCTGGAGAGGATGTGGAGAAACGGGAACCCTCCTCCATTGCTGGTGGGAATGGAAACTTGTACAACCACTTTGGAAATCAATCTGGCGCTTTTTCAGACAATTAGGAATAGTGCTTCCTCAAGATCCAGCTATACCACTCCTAGGCATTTATCCAAAAGATGCTCAAGTACACAACAAGGACATTTGCTCAACCATGTTCATAGCAGCTTTATTTGTAATAGCCAGAACCTGAAAACAACCCATATGTCCCTCAACTGAGGAATGGATACAAAAATTGTGGTACATTTACACAATGTAAAAACAAGGAAATCATGAAATTTGCAGGCAAATGGTAGGATCTAGAAAAGATCATCTTGAGTGAGGTATCCCAGAATCAGAAAGACACACACAGTATATACTCACTTATAAGTGGATATTAGACATATAATATAGGATAAACATATTGAAATCTGTACACCTAAAGAGGCTAATCAAGAAGGAGGACCCTGGGTAAGATGATCAATCCTCACTCAGAAAGACAAACAGGATGAACATTGGAAGAAGGAGAAAACAGGAAACAGGACAGGAGCCTGTTTCCACAAAGGGCCTCTGAAAGACTCTGCCCAGCAGTGTATCAAAGCAGATGCTTATTCATAACCAAACTTTGGGCAGAGTGCAGGGAATCTTAGGAAAGAGTGGGGAGATAGTAAGACCTGGAGAGGTCAGGAGCTCCACAAGGAGAGCAACAGAAACAAAAAATCTGGGCACAAGGGTCTTTTCTGAGACTGATACTTCAACCAAGGACCATTTATGGATATAGCCTAGAACCCCTGATCAGATGTAGCCCATGGCAGCTCAGTATCCAATTGGTACCCTAGTAAGGGGAACAGGGTCTGTCTCTGACATGAACTCAGTGGCTGGCTCTTTGATCACCTCCCCCTGAGGGAGAAGCAGCCTTGCCAGGCCACAGAGGAGGACAGTGTAGCCAGCCCAAAGAGACCTGATAAGCTAGGGTCAGATGGAAGGGGAGGAGGACCTCCCCTATCAGTAGATTTGGAGAGAGGAATGGGAGGAGATGAGGGTGAAAGGGTGGAATTGGGAGGGAATGAGGGAAGGGGCTACAGCTGGGATAAAAAATGAATAAACTGTAATTAATACAAAAAGATAAAAAATTTTTAAATATTTTGAAAAATGTTTAGCTCATTTGTATTTGGCAAACTGGAAGAAAATACTATCTATTCTACATAGGTGAATGTAAAGTTTTGTACCTAAATCATTCTCTATCATATCTTATATTTATCAGCTTTCTAGAAACATCTTTCTAGACCTTAAAATATTTTCCTAAATTCTAAACAACTTAAGCCTAACTGTGAAACTAAACTATCTAGTCTTGAACCCTGTCAGAGACTTGAGAAGGAATGAAATTATTACAAGCCAACCACAGGGCAAAAAATGCCCCAGCTCTCTCTACAGACAATATGCTGTCCAAAACGGACAAGATTTGGATGCAGACTAAGTTGACTGCCAAGCTGTGCCAAGACAGGGTAAGCAAGTTCTTCATATTTTCTGCTTCACAATTATGTCTGACAGACATACTGGACCAGAAGGCTGAAGATGATACTTCAATAATATAGAGAACAAACTGGTGACTGAGTAGACAGTAAACTTTCTCTGTCATCTCTTAGTTTTGGAAGATGCTTGTCTGCAATTTCCAATAATTTTATTCCTTCTGAAGTCTAAGTATTATCATCCCAGAACCAGATAGCAAAGTTGAGGTTAACAGACCTTGTCTTAACCAAATGCTAACAAATCTGACAGAATCTGAATTCAAATCAATCTCATTTTTGACGGTCCTTAACTGTCAAAAGCTAAAGAATGTTGTGGGAAAATGGCTCATTTGGTAGAATGTTTGTTGCCCAACCATGAGGACCTGATGTTGGAGTCTTGCCACAAGCAAATCAATGACTGGTACTCATTGGCAAGCTAATTTAGTTAAATCGGTGAGCTCTGGGTGTCAAGAGAGACCCTGTCCCAAACACTAAGGCCAAGGGCTGCAGAGATGGCTAAGAGGTTGAGAACACATGCTGCTCCTGGAACAAACCTGAGTTTGATTCCTAGTGTTCTTGTTGGGTAGCTCACAACCACTACTCACACCAGCTCCATGGGATCCTCTGCTCTCTGAGGGCACTGCACTCACACACAAGCACACACACTCACTTGCGCGCGCACACACACACACACACACACACACACACTAATTTTCACAATCTTTTTTTTAATGTGGAAAGCAATTGAAGAAGACACCCAGCGTTGACCTCTGGCCTCCACATACATGTAAACACGTGTGCACATGCACCCACATGCACATATACACACACATACCAACAAAATAAATGTATGGTATAAAGTATTTGTGATTAAATCTGCATTTAATTATATATATATATGTATATATATATGTGTGTGTATGTATATAGAGATTATATAATACAAAATAGTTGATATCAAAGATAGAAAAGTTTTCGACTTTCTCTCTCAGTCAGTTCTTCCATAATCATGACACCTACATTGAAGAATAACATTAAAATATCCTTTTTTCTGTTCAGAACCAAAGCAGACGATCCTCCCCCGGTTCTATGAACTTTGGATATATGACCTTCTCCAGTTAAAACTGCCTCTTAGTTTTTCTAAAGTTACATAGCAGAAGCAGTTTTTTCTTCCACAGTATGGTCTTTACAGTGAAAGCATCAGAGAGCACTTTTAAACTGGGCCTGAGATAATCAGATTTGCATTCTAGAAGGATCCCTATGGGGTACTCTCACACACTCTGGAGGGAGTATAAATTGATCCAACCCTTTTGGAAAGCAATTTGGCAAAATGTACTAAGAGTGCTAAAATGTTTGACACAGTAATATCACTTCTGTGACTACTCCAAGGAAATAATCCTAAAACTAGAATAAAAAAAGTTTCAATGAAAAGCATTTATGATAGCCTTATTCATACCAATAGAAAAATGACGATGACCTCACTACCCAACAAAAGAAGAATGGTTATGCAAGCTTTGGTACATCTACTGGGTGACATATAGGCAGCCATCTAAATTATATTCATGACAAATCACCAATAACATATAAAAACGATGATTTACTGATATGAAAGATTAGCAGCACATTTGTGGTAGGTTATAAACATGGCTACAAATTCATCTTCTGTCCATAGCCGTACCTTTACAACATGATGCACAATATTTTTTCAGAAGTAGAGTTTATTTCTCCACCAAGACTTATGTTAGTCAATGAAATATTAGTCAATGGGATACAAGAAGGGACTTGAAAAGCATTTGTCCTCTGATCAGGCTGAAAGCTTTCCATCATCATGTGGAAAAGCCTGCTGAGTGATGAGAGATATAAGAACCAATCTGTCCTGCAAGCCAAGATGTCCCCCAAGGAAAGCCCACCTCCCCAAGGGACTGCAAAGCCCAGATGTCCGAGATCACCCAAGATCAACCAAGCTAAGCCCTCTCAAATAGCTGCTTTAGAGAATAATGAATCAAATGCATAGTTACGGTTTGGGAACCAGCTGTTACACATCAAAAACTCACTGCTACAATTCTGGGAAATTTTTAATCTAGATATTTGTATGTGGTGGGAATGAGAAAATCATAATGTGGCCTCTGCTTTTGTGTATATCAAACACTGTGTAACAAAAATAGATGAATACACATATGCCTTTGGGCTAAAAAAAAAAGATATTAAGCAAAATATTTAAATGTAAAAATAGACCTAAATACAGCTTGATCTCAGCTATAAATAAGATATTTGTCACAAAAAAAATGCTATAAATGTGTACTACTAGTTGCCTGTAGATGCTGACACCATGGATTCTTTCACTTTGTGTAGATTTCCCAAAACACCTATAATATGCCTTATTTACCTTATTCTGAAAATAAATATTTACAATTTAATTAATTTTTATCTCACAATATTCCAAACCCCAACAAAACTTCTTTCTCTAGAATATGCATAGAGCTCATTTGGAGATATGATAAGAAATTAAAGCCAAACAAAGAAATTCAAAGGAAACTATCATGCCCCGAGGAGAAAGTATGAGGGTTCAAAATCACAGCAATGATAGTAAGAGGATAAAATAGACAGATACTGAGTGAGAACTCATAGTCTTCCATGTTAGATGTTGTTTATGATAGAAAGACAAAATATGAGACCACACCCGGACTTGAGGAAGACTCAAAAAAGCCAACCTGAAAATGCACTCCAGATAAAAATTCAGTCTGATCCTTCAAGACTATTTAGATCTCACCACTCACAGGAAGAGTGGACAGAAATCATCTGACCTCAGCCTACAGTTTGAATACCGAGTGGCCCAAATGTATAATGGTTCAGGTGACACCAACCCTTCTAGACCACAACTCAGAAACTGGTTCCTGCTAGGTTCTACCCTGAAAGAAGCAAAACCCTTGTCAGCCATCATTTCAGGATGCCCAAGTCATGAGTATAACTGAAACACTGACCTCCAGAAATGAATGAAAATCAATTCACCTTATCCTGATATCAATTGTTATAACAAAATGTTTGGAACTAGGTGATTTATAAGAGTAGAAGTCCATTTAGCTCACAGTTCTGAAAGTTGAGAAATGCAAAATCATGGCACTGGCATTCACCCAGCTTGTCAGAGAACAACTGAGCACGTCTAAGGACATCACAGCAGAGCACTGCTACAATAACCCATAATTCCCGAGCCCTCATGATCCAAACACCTCCCACGGTCCCACTTCCCAGTATGCTGAACTGGGAACCAGGTATCCAACACTTTGAATTCAGGAAACACACCCAAAATAATTTTTCTACATTCTAGGCAAGAAGACAGAGTCCATGCCAAACCTGCTCCCTGACCACCTTCCCAGATCTTCTTTCTCCTTCTTCATATTTCCTCTGGCATACCATAAGTTCCCAGAAACTTGTGCTTCTCCCAACATAAGAGATGAGCTGTTGTCCTTTGTATGACCTGGGATTCTAATTTACTCTCTCCAACCAGTGAGCACTGATTTCAGGTCTCAGCCTGTGTCTTGGTTACTTTTCAGTTGCTGTGACAAAACACCTTGACCTAGGCAGTTTATAGAAGGCAGAGTTTGTTGGGGCCTTGCTTCCAGTTCCAGAGAGTTCTTGTCCCTGACCATCATGTAGGGGAGCATAGTAGCAAGCAGGGAGGCATAGCACTGGAGCAGTAGCTGAGAGCTTAAATTCTTTTCTTCTTTCTTTTAAAGTTTACTAAAAGACATAAGAGTTAGATGATTAGTATTATGTATAGTATCCAGTAAGACTTTGAACACAAAACAATACTAAATAAGAAACTTATAAAATCCAGTTCCAGTGTTTCTACACACTGCATCACCAGGAAGTCTTTCTTTTGTTGTTGTTTGTTTTGTGTTTGTTCTTGTTTTTTGTATTTCTAATTTATTTGTTTAATTTATTCACTTTGTATTCCAATTGTAGCCCCCTCTCTCATCTCCTCCCAGTCCCATCTTCCCTCCTCCCCCATCACCCTCCCCTAGTTTTCAGAAAGGGGAAACCCTCCTTTCCTACCAACCAACCCCAACCTGTCAGGTCTCATCAGGACTGCCTGCTCTTCCTCTGTGGCCTGGCAAGGCCATCTCCCCCCCAACCAAGGGGGAATTGATCAAATGGCAGGTAACAGAGTCCATGTCAGAGACAGCCCCTGGAGAATGGGGAACACTCCTCCATTGCTGGTGGGAGTGCAAATTTGTACAACCACTTGTACAATCTATGCTTTCTCAGAAAATTGGGAACAGCTCTACCCCAAGACCCAGCTATGCCACTCCTGGGCATATACCCAAAAGATACTTCACCATACAACAAGGACACTTGCTCAATTATGTTCATAGCACCTTTTTTCATAATAGCCAGAAACTGGAAACAACCCAGATGTCCCTCAACCAAAGAAGAGATGAAGAAACTGTGGTACATCGATACAATGGAATACTAATCAACTATTAGAGAAGGACATCATCAAATTTGCAGGCAGATGGATGGATGGATGGATGGATGGATGGATCTGGAAAAGAGCATCCTGAGTGAAATAACCTAGAACCAGAAAGACACAAATGGCATATACTCACTTATGAGCAGATATTAGCCATATAATACAGAAACTATACTAGAATCCACAGACCTAAAGAAGCTAGTTAACAAGAAAGACCCTAAGGAGGGTGCTTAATTCTCATTCAAAAGGGCAAATAGAATAGATACCAGACATGGTTGAAGAGAGGGAACAGGAAGGAAGTCTTCAACAGATGTCCTCTGAAAGACTCCAACCAGCAGGAGATTGAAGCAAATGCTGAGACTCACAGCCAAACTTTGGGCAGAGTGCAAGGAGTCTTATGGAAGAGTGGGGGGTGGGGAGTAGAAGGACCCAGAGAAGACAGGAGCTTCATAAGAAGAGCAATAGAGCCAACAAATCTGGGCCCAGGGGGCCCTTCAGAGACTGATGCACCACTAAGGACCATGCATGCAGAGGACCTAGGTTAACTGCTCAGATGTAGCCAACAGGCAGCTCAGTCTCCATGTGAGTTCCCTAGTCAGAGCTTACATTCTTATCCTCAGTGTAGGAGGCAGAGAGAGCTAAATGGAAATGACTTAGGTTCAAACTCTGTCCAACCCCAGCAACATGCCTTCTACAAGGCTATACCTCCTAATCCTTCCAAAGTAACTCTACCATCTAGGGACAGATCATTCAAATAAATGAGTCATTCTTATTCAAATCCCTACAGCCTCTATTACTACATCCCATGCCAAGGAAATCCTCCACATACAGGTCCTCAAGACACTTGGCACACTGAAATATTTCACTTTTTGTATGATTATTTGATTCACATCTTCCTAATCAGTATTATTTGATTGTTTATAAGGTGCTAAGCACTATAGGTAAGGAAACCTTTGATATGGATATAATTAATTTTCTTGCACAATCCCTTAAAGAAATGAGGGGAAAAAAACTGATGGGTATCAATTCTCTCACAATAAGATGTGATGCTATGAAATAACCCCAGGGCAGCTTGGGGCTGGCCCGAATCTCTGTGTCTCTGGCTTTGTTTTCTGTGGCTCAATGCCCAGGATAAGCATCTGTGCTTAATAGAGATTACAATAGGTTTGACCAAAGTGACTGTTTGTGGCCTTGAGCTGCTGAGAAAAGTGATGCCACGGTACAGATCAGAAATCTTTCCAAAGGCTTATGTGTTAAGAGAGTTGGTCCTCAGCTCCCAATGCTATGCAGAGGGGGTAGAAGATTTAAGAGATGGGGCCTAATGGAATGTATCGGGCCATTAGAAATGAGTCCCTCACTGGGGATTGAGAGTTGTCCATCTCTTTCTCTTCCTTTCAACTTCCAGCCATGAGATGAGATACCTTGATCCACTACATATTCCCATCATTACGTACTACTTTCCCACAAGCCCCAAAGCAATCAAGTCAACTCATCTTGGATTGAACTTCTTGAACTCTGAGTCACAATAAACCTTTCTTCTTTTTACGTGTATTTATTACAGGCATTTGTTACAACAACAGAGCATTGACAAGCACATATGGCATCTGGATTTGGAGACAAGCGTATTCACCAAACTCAACAAAGACAGGCTGGGAGATCCAGAAAGTGAGGGGGCTTTTCTCAAGGTCTTACAGAATCATCCTAGAACTGGATCTCCAACACAGCCTAGCCTCCTCTGTACTTTATTTCACAAAAACACAAGTGACCACGGCACTATAAAAAACTAAATGAATAACAAAATACCATCATACCTTCAGCATTTAATAAATGTTTAAAGCAATAAAAAATAAAAATAAATTCAAGAAAGGTGACTAGACAAAATGGTGGTTAATACTATCAGCTTGGCAAGAGTTAGACTATCCTAGAAGACGAGGCTTTCTGGGCATGCCTCTGAGAGATGAATAGATTAGGTTAGATGAAGTGGAAAGACCCCTCTTAAGTGTGAGTGGTGAGTGGTGCCCTCCTGTTGTCTAGGGCTCTGGACTAAATAAAAAGGAGAAAGTGAACTGAGTGTCAGTATCCATTGCTCTCTGCTTCTTGGCTGCAGATACAACCAGTGCCTCAGATACTGCTGCAAGAACTTCCCTATCACGGACTTCATACCATGTCAAAAAAATAAGACCTTCCTCCTTTAAGTTGCTTTTGTCAGGGTATTTTTATCTCAGCAGCTGAAAAAGTAACTAATGCAGTGGATGAGAAAAGCTAACTGTATCTTTAATGATTTGTGTTCAGAAAACACACACACAGGGATTGCTACTAATGTAATAATGTTTTGAAAACTTTAGGGAATGGAAATGAATCTACACTCTCTTTAGACTGACATAAATAGGCATGTTTTTCTTTAAATACATATATATATATATATATATATATATATATATATATATATATATATATATATATGAACAAAAGAGAGGCAAGAAACAGCAATGCTATCCAGGCAGACACACATCCCTACCTCCAGATATAGGCAGTTATCTGAGAAGATGAGGTAGCAAAAATGGTCATCTTGTATGTACTAGATGGACCCCTTAACGACCTCTTCAGAAAATCTCACAGAAGCAGGGCCAAAACAAGGACCAACCAGACCACACCATGACAGGAACCATGCTTGCCTGTTGCCCATGGCCCAAATTCCTTCTCTTCTATCACCTACAACTCACATCAGCAACTTAAAGATAAACTTAGAGTCAAAGGATTTCTTTTCTTGTTCTTCTTCCCTCAGTGTTGACATCTCCTGTCTCTGCCTTTCACTATTGCAAGTCTCTTTAACTGGGGTGCTGGAACATGCGGCCAAGCCTCGCCTGCTGAAGCTGTTATCGTGAGGGCTTTTGCCTAAAATTCTGGTCACCGTGCCTCCAAAGTTCAGAAGAGTTACAATCAGGTCTACCAATGATGGTATAGTTTGGGCAAGGAAGCAGAGGACTTACGAACACAGACACTGGAGATGGAGAGGTTTAAAGCCTTTCTCTACAACATACAGTTTCCATTTCCCCATGTGTGAAGTTAGAGGGTTGTTGTGTACATTCAGGAAGAGCATGAGTTTAGAGGGCTTCTCACTGTGTCCAGAGTGTGGCAGGTCCTCTGTTGTCTTCTGCTGTCCTTGTGAGGAAGTGAGTTCTTTGGCCTCAGAGGTAGTCAAGCCTCAGTTGGTGTTCAGTGAGCTGGAAAGCTGTACTGGGAAACAGGTTGGGGCATTAGAAACTAGAGTGGATTAGGCGACCTCTGAGTCTCCTCGCACACATGGCTTTCAAAGCCTTTGTTTCCTTAAACCCCAGGTTAATGTGCAGTCCTTGACTGGACTGGGCTCCAGCTTGGGGCTTTGTTTTTCTACTTTTGTAGTTGCTGGGGAGCAGGATCTAAGGAGTCTTCTTTTGCTTGGTGGCTGCATTCCGGGAATTCCCAGGATTCCAGTCCCTTAGCCTCCTCACTTTGTGAGCATTAGGTTCTTGTGGAAAGGACAAAAAGGTCACTTTCCAAACAGCATTTGCTCCCAGACTCTCATCTGAATAATTCAACTCTACCTCAGCAAGCACACCAGGCCGTGGTCGATCTCAATCCCGTTGACAGGACCACTGCTGATGAAGGCTAACAAGAGGTCATTGTTTGAGCTGGAGAATGGCATCCTCACTTCTGGGTCAGGAGAGCCAGGTATGGGAGCTGAGAATGAACCCAGTGTAGCTGAGCCCCTTTCCAAATTCCCTTCTTCCCAGGGCCCAGCTTTTGAGGAGGAGAAAGAGGAAGAGGACACATTTATTGGGGTTGCTACAGATTCAGTTTTGCTGCCACTGCCTTTCTAACCACAATATAAAGTAACTCCCACAACACAGGGAAGATAAGCTCTTTAAAGAAAATATAAAAGCATTAGCTTGGCAATTCACCCAAACCTCATCATGAACCATAGACATTTTTGAAGTTTAACAAAGAAAAGCACATCATTAGAGAATACTGCTCCATCACCATTCTTATGCAAATCTTTCCAGATACTTGGGTGGAAAATTCCATCTAACACGCAGCAAGAAATAAATGTTTCAGGATGGAAATTTCTGCTATACCGAGTGCATTTGTCACTAGTATAATCCAAACGACTCTATGTGCACTGACTACAGAATTAGTATCGATCCATTCACCATGTAAACATCAAGTACTTTCTATTATTACTTGAAATAGCATGCTATCACAATTTCTATTTCCTCCTTCTATCTTAAATAGAAGTATTGCACATTAGCCCTTTCCTTCATGTACTTTTCGGCACAGCTATCTAACTACCACGTTCAGTGTAGTGCTGAGTTTCCTGCAGACATCTGCAGTATTAGCATTAAAGCACTTTCCTTTCCAGTCATCTCTGATTGAAGACAATGCAACGTGCATTTACCCAGAAACCTGTTACCAGGGCTTCTCTTAGAAACAGGCACATTTTATCTCCCCACCTCTCAAGCACACACACACACACACACACACACACACACACACTCTCTCTCTCTCTCTCTCTCTCTCTCTCTCCCCCCTCTCTCTCTCTCCTCTCTCTCTCTCCTCTCTCTCTCTCTCTCTCTCTCTCTCTCTCTCTCTCTCTCTCGGGGAGCATCATCCTTTGTTTGCCTCTCAATTCTCATGCTGAAACCATCATCTTTAGGATGTCTCCCCAACCCTCTGAAACCCCCAATAGGTCAGGACCACCAGGTCTCTGGTGCTCTGAGAAAGTGTGGGGTGGGGAGGGTGGAGGATATTTGCCTAGCCTAAGAATGGTTTTAACTTCAGGATGGTTTGCTATAGGAGCTCAGGATCTGACTCTAGGTTGCATTGCTCATCTGTCTGGATACACGAAGAAAAATTATCAGAAAAAAATCACTTCTGCTGCTTTTCAAAGAGTATAAAAAGCATGGCAAGAGGTGAGTTTTCTCTTCTCATTCCTGCATTCCACAGCATAACAGCAGGGGGAAATTTGGGCTGGGTTCCAGACCCTGGAGGGTCAATTTAGCACAAATAGCTGGAAGGTACATATGGCATAATTCATGTTCTCTGGTGCTGGTGGCATTCCCTGGGCGCCACAAACACCCCGCCCCAGAGCGCAGAGCTTCTCGTTACCCTTGCCATGCCACTAACAGCATGCACTGCAAGTGACAACTCGATTCCCAGTGTCTTCAGAGCGCCAAGGTAGCACTAGTCAGAATACATTCAGTCGCATGTCTGCCACTGGGAATCTGTACCTTGCCACTTTAACCTGCCACACAGCTAACTTTCAGGATGTATATAATATTCTGTCAGCATATTTTACCACCCTTGTTATCTTCGGCCAAAAAATTGGTGGAACCTGAAATTTTTCATCTGAGAAAGCAAAAGCCATGGCTTCATTGAATAGAAGAAGAAAGATATGAAAGCAGCTGGGCACTGTTTAACCAGCCTTGTGACCAAATTCCTTTCAGCCCCTCTAAAAAAATAATAATAACAATTAATTTACATGTGTGTTAATGCATGGCAGCTTTGTTACCATGCAGGATGGATGCAAAATTCAAACAGATGAAATTCTAAAATTGGATGGTGTGTGTTAAGTATCAAAGAAGAGAGAGTGTGGCGGATATGAAAGAACTGTACACCTAGTTCTGTTTCTAATGAATCTCCAGTTTTCTTCCTTGGCAACAACTATTCAGTCTCCTGAATGCAAAACTGTGTTGACAACAAGACTCTGTTCTTCCCACTGAGCGCCCCTTCAACAAGCAGAACCAGGGTTAGGACACAACCCCTTAATGTACTAATACTGGAAAAGTACTACAAAAATCTCAAAATACTGGATTGTATCGTTTCAACTATAATCATGAAATGTTTTATGGAGAAAATGAATTAATTAAAATAAAGGTAGTATCCTATCTGCCTATTCGTTACCTACCCATTCCCTGCTTTCTTGCTGACACCAGCCTTCATGTTTTAGCCAGGCAACCACCACTCATCAGCAAGCAGCCCTCTCTAGCTCAAGGTAAAATCTTAGAAGGCCATCATTGGCCAGACTAATTTCATTTCCTTGGAGTGACTTGCTTAGATGAGGATATAGGGTTCATTTCTGACAAATGAAACATAAGGAAATCAACTTAAGGGGCTCTGAGAGATTTCCTCACTTTGAGAGAATCATCCAGTAGTAAAATCTATTGTTCAGTGTTGCACCTGAACTGAGAACTACCAACACCATTTTATACAAGAGGCTAAGAATCTTGGTCCCAGTTGACCTGCGAGATTAACTAAGTCTGAAACATCCCTACCTTGGACTTGTTGAAAAGATACTGCTATTTTCCTCATGCTCAGGGTTCTCAAGTCCAACAAAAGCAGCATGACTATTGAGTAAGTTATTGGCTTTGATTGATGAATTATGACTCACTCTCTTTCTCCCTTGTTCTATTTTTGCCTCAAATGAACTTCTTGGCTAAATTGAGACCACATATTTGAGTGGGAATGGGCAAAGACTGCTCAAAAAAAAGGTATTAATCAACCTTAATAAAAAAAAATTCATGGAAAAAAAATAAAATGACCTGATGGCAGCTTAATAGCAATCCAAATCTTCCTGCTGAACATCTATGAGCTTTCATGAGCTACTGTTACCACTGAATTTCATGACAGGCTCCATATCAACAGAAAAAAAAGATAACAGAATAAATAAAATCACACTGAGGGCCTCAGACATTCATAGCTTTTAGAAAATAAAGACCCTGATCCACAACAGCAGCTACCAATATGGTCAAGCACAGAGACCATTGGTTTCTTTAGATGAAATCACACAAAAGCCTAATGGTCACAATTCAGACTGGAGAGGCATAGGACCCCTACAAGAACCCCTAGTCACAGCCACTAAACCACCACGAACCCATAGAATAGCTGTTAAGATGATGACGGTAACTAAGACTGAGGAGCCAGGCATTGTTCTGCATTTAACACAAAGGCATGAGTCCTAATAGTTTAGAGAACAAAGCCAGATGCTTTCACTTGTAGGAAAACATGCAAATCAATAGTGGAACGTGCTGTCAAGGTAGAGGAAATAACATCAAGGCCAGCGAGAGACTCATTCTGCAGTAAGAACAGTGGTTGAAAACAAACAATAGACTACGTAAATATATGTTCCAGCATCTACAGGAAGACAACAGAGGAACGTGTTCTAAATGGAAATTGACCTGTTCTGCACAGTCTTCCCTCTCAAAACAGGTATGATTGTACCCTAAGCAGCATTGACAGGAGGAGGATGACATCATAGAAGGAAATATCTGAGAATCATATAACAGACAAAACTATTCATGCAAATCAGAATTTAAAATCAATTTAAAATGTTTTTAAAGAATAAGTATCTCAATATAAAAACTAAAGAGGAGAGACACTAGGGAGATGATTCAGCATTTAAGAGCATTGCCTGCTTTTGCAGAGGACCTGGGTTTGGTTTCCTACACCAACCGGGCAGCTCATAATCATCTGTAATTCCAGGCCAAGGGGATTCAACACCCTCTTCTGGCCTCCTCAGGCACCAAGTGTGCATGTGATACACATATATGTGGCAAAAACTCATAAAAAAAACTTATTTTTTGTACAATACAATATATTTTGCTCATGTTTTTCTCTTCCTCCTATATCCTTCCCATACCCCTATTCACCCAATTTTATGATCTCTTTCTCTCTCTTAAAAAAAAAAAAAATCAAAACAAACAAAAGACCGATAAGTCAAAACATTCCACTTCCAAAAATTAAATAACAACATAACATAGAGTCTGGTGTTTGCTAGCCAACCACTCCTGGACACGGGGCCTGCAGTTGAGCATGGTTGATACAGCCAGTGAAACGCCATTTGAAAGCATTGATCTTACCTTTGCCAGCAAGCAGCAATTGCAAATAGCTTCTTGGTTGGGGTTAGGATCTTGTGTCCATTTTTTTCCTTCTTGGTGCTGGGACCTTGCCTGGCCTGAACCTGTGCAAGGATTGTGTGTGTTACCTCAACCTCTGTGACTTCGTAAGTGCCTCGTTCCTTTACGTCTGGAAGACATTGTTCCTTAGAGTCCATCACCTCTAATGTTTGCAATCTTTCTGCTTTCTCTTCCACATAAATTCCTGAGCCTTGAAAAGGGGATCTTGATAAAGATATCCCATTTAGGATGGAGTGTTTCAAAGTCTCACACACTCTCTTCACATTGTCCCAGTTGTGGGTCTCTCTGTTAATTCTCATCGACTGCAAGACGAGGCTTGTTCTACCAGTGTACCGACATGTCATTAGGAGTCATTTTACTGCTATGTCCCCTTAGCAGAGTAATACCAGTAAGTTTCCCCTAGGCCCATGACCTGTCTACTGTCAGGATTTTGGCCACTTGAGCAATGTCGGGCATGGATGCCATCTCATAGTGTGAGACTTAAATCTAATCAAAAAGTGGCATCACTCCCATAACATTTGTGCCACTACTTGCATCAGGATAGCTTGCAAGCGGATCACTGCTATGGATCATGCGACTTGCAGGTGGATGATATTTATGATTACCTTTTTCCTCCAGCACCATGTAAAGTACCTTTCTAGCCCCATGAACATTAGCTAGAAGGTTGAAGCGTCTAGTTAGTTAGCCACTCACTTGGCTTCTCTGTGTTTGAGGGCATAAGCAAGTATTGTTTTCAACAGTAGGACCTTCCTATCGGGACGAGGGGAACAACCAGGAGCTTTGGCATTCACCTGTGATGTTGGAAGTTGGGGGCGCCCATGTGACTCCTTTGGCCAATGACTCATCAAGATGTAATCCATTCCTGGCACTGGAGGTATTGCTTCATGGCACAAAACATCTAGTTAGGCCACTGTCTCCCTTACTATTTGGTGACTCATTTTAGAGTCTCTTTGTATATGTATATATTTTAGGAAGCTTCTACAGGAGCACACTTTCATACTGTTTTTCAATGTCCTTTGGTGTTGGTTGTCCCTCCACATATTTCTCCTTGTACCCTCTTTCAAACCCATTCCTATTGAATTCTTCAATTCTAGGTAAAATTGTCCCCTTTCAATGCTCTACAACACTGTATTCTGTTTCCTTTTACTTTGAAGATCCTCTTGTCCCCTAGGTACCTAACCTCTGTGGTTATTTGGATTATAGCATATAAGCCAAAAACTTAAAAGCTAATACCCACATATAACAGAAAAACTACAAATGATCAAAGAATATATAAAGCTATATCCAACATTATATAATAAGAAAAGCATAAATAAAAACAAAATAAAATACACATGTTTTGTTTGTAACACAGCCTAAATGGAAGAAAACTATGACTATTATCTAGAGTTGATAGGGATGAATGTATGGAAATACAGCCCTCCACCAAAGTAAACAGGAGTTCAAACTGATATAGTGATTTGGATGGAAATTCTTAATATCTATTGAATTTTAAAATTTATGAAGCCACTTCCAAGAATCCATGCACAGAAATGCTTGCACAGTTTCCCAAAGGCATATATCTTCAAGAATGTTCACTACAGCTTTTTGCATTAACAGCAGCATGGAGATTATTTTATTCATTCATCAATAGAGCCATAAGAAAGCCAGGTATGTGGTTAATTTTGATTGCTAATTGACAAGATCGAGGGTCTACTAGAAGACAAGATTCTGGGCATAACTACAGGAGATTAGTGAGATTAGATTAGCCTCTCGAAATGTCTGTGATGGATTAGGTTACTTGATGTGGAAAGATCTACTCTGAATGTCTGAGGCAGCATCCTCTGGGTTGGGGTTCGCACGTGAATAAAGGTGATAACGTAGGCTGAGCATCAATGTTCATCTCTCCCAGCTTCCTGATTGTAGACGCAATTTGACCATCCACCTCAAGCTCCTGCAATAGTAACTTCCTCGCCATGATAAACTATAACCTGGACTTTTGAGCCAAAATAAACCATGTCCTTAACTTTCTCTAGTCAAAGTATTTGCAGGAGGAATCATAGCAGATACATTAGCTGTCATATCTCTGCTAATGGAACTGAAATTCAAGGGAGCAGAGAGACAGATAAGGAGCAAGGGGAGGTCTGGTAATGTAAGCATTGTAAAGGGAAAAAAACAGGAATCAAGTAAAGTGGTGGCTGTGGAGGGAGGAAGCAGGAAGGAGGGCAGACTTTTCAGCCATGGGAAAGGCTTTCCTGGAGGGCAACACTGGGGCTCAGATAAGAATGATGTTCTTAGGAATCCCAGTAAGCCCAAGGTCTCTCTCTATACACAATAGGAAGGGTGAATAGAGTGTGTGCAGTGTGGTTTCAGGCTAGTGTTTAAGAGAAAAGAAACAAGATGAGATTAGAAAGAAAGCAGGGGCCCAGGCATTTAGCCTCTGAATTTTAGACTTCAGATGGAATGTTTGGGTTTTATTGCTGAAGGAAAAGGAAGGCCATTGGAGCATCAAGGAGGGAGGGATATGACCTGCTTTAGTGTATTTGAAAGATCTCCCTGCAAGCTGGTTGGAGAACAAACTGCAAAAAGTAACACCGAGAGGACAAAGAGCAGGTAGAAGGTGCTGGCAAGGTATCCTGAGTTCTCCCCTGGCTGAGGGCAATGAAGTGCCCAGACTCAGGGTGTGCTTGCAAAGTAGAGCCTGAGAACTTGCCAAGACATTAAACTTGTGACCCCACAGCAAAGAAGGAACCTTGGGGCCTGAAAGATTCTGTGAAGTGGTAGCACTAATTTACTAAAATAAGAAGCCAGGATAAGGAGCAAGTCTAGTAGAGAGAATCAACAGTCCCATGCGGGGCTTGTTAAGTTCAAACATCCTCAAAGATAAGTGAAATCAGTAATTAAGAAATATATTTGCAAAAAAACCAGAAAAATGTCTGAGCAGTTACCTACCTACCAATGTAGAAGCCTATGCAGTAGGTTGATCTGGGGATTTTTGAGAAGGGGATATAGGAGAGAGAGAAACTGCCAGAACATTTTGCCATATACGTGAGTGCATGTGTGTGTGTGTGTGTGCGTGTGTGTGTGTGTGTGTGTGTGTGTGTGTGTGTAAAGTTTGACATTTTTACAATGAATCTGTATTACCTTAAATTTAAATAAATATAACTAAAACAAGACTGACTGGGTGATGATTTTCCGATGTCCACGTTTTTCTTCAAACAAAGCCTTTTCCAGAAGGTTTGCTCAGGAAATGTTCTTTTCGCCTCAAGACAGGACTCTGCTCAGCCATCTCCACCTCACATGGTACAGCCTCAGCCTCCAACCACAGGAGCTCATGCCCTCTTCCTCCCTGAGTCCTCCTTCCAGGAGCTCTGCTATGCTCCTCCCACTCCACACCCAGACTTAACTTGTCCGTTTATCTATTTCCTTGTCTCCCGACTAGAATGTACTATCAGGGAAACAGGAACCTGGCCATCCATAGAAGAGTAAAATTTGGAACCATGAATCTTAATAAACAAATATTCCCAATTTTAAATGAATTCCAGGGGCAAGGGGAATAGCTCAATGGTTGCTTACTGTATAGATGTGAGGCATGGAGTTCAGATCTCCAGAATCCATGTAAATGCCAAGTGGGCTTCATGACCCACCTGTAATTCCAGCCAAAAACAGAGGACACAGGGAACACCCTGAGGAACACTGCAGACATATCGATGAGCTCTTGGTTTGATTGAGAGGCCCTGACTTATGAAGAAGGTGAAAGGATAATCAATGACAATTCCTGGCATCAATCTTTGACCTTTGCATACACACAGAACCTTGTGCATAAAGATCTATACACACATGTGCCTACACCACTCAAACAGGCATAAACATACTTACACAATATACACAGGCACAAAATGATGAATTCTTTGATGGACTCCAATTTATCTTTAAAAATAATAACAATAACAATAACAATAATAATAAAACAAACTTCCACAGTTGATTAGAGCCCAGGTCCAGAATCTTATGCAACACTCTTCTTCTTTATTTTCTTTCATTTATTTGTTGTGCCTTTTGAGGCAGAGTCTCAGGTAGTCTCAAATACACTATGTAGTTGAGGATGGTCTTGAACTTCTGATCCTCCTCTTCAGTGTGGAAGTGTGCCACCACACACAGATTAGGCAGTGCCCGATGTCAAACACAGGGCTACAAGTGTGCTGAGCAGTCACTCTACCAACTGAACGTCCCCCCCCCCCACTCTTCTTCCCCCCACGGCCACTGGCTGCTCTGAGCTACATCCAGAGGCCCCAAGGTCTGGGAGGAAATTGAAAGAAAAACCACAGGATTGCCCACTGACTCTGGTTTTTCCAGTGCAGTCTCCAAGGGTCTGCTTCCCTCCATTCTGAGAATACCCACTTTCTTTAGACTCTTTCCAACTCCATCCAGAATATATTTGGTCCAGAACTTGGCTGCAAGCCCCATGCGTCCCATTCACAGCCCCAACTTATCTGGCGCTATTCCTCCGAGGCACTCACCAAGTCATCATCCAGCACCCATCCTAACTGTCCCTGGATGAGCACCAAAGATCAGGCACAGTCTAAGATTCTCTCTGCTCACAGCCGCACTCGAGGAAAAACCTAAGCAACAGACAGGTCGAGCAGCATGGGCTGAGGGAGCCTCTTAGAATTCTCACGGACCTCGGAAGCATGTACGTGAATCCAATTTCCCTTCTCAAGCCCGACTGTTCAAAGACCAGATGATCATGATGTGATAGATACTAGCTAGCTGCCTTTGGGCATTTGGTTGTTTTCTTTATGAGACATGAGTATCAGCTCTCCGCCTTCCCAAGAAACGCCATCTTCCTGTTCTTAGCCCACACTCCTTCGCTCAGCCCAGGTCTGCTCTTGCCTATGTGCCTAACTGACCACATCGGTACAGCTGAAAGCCTAGCACAGATCAGGAGCACCAAAGTTCAGCGGCCCCGCCCGAAGTCCAACCCCACCACTCTCAGACCCGTTCTCCAGGTTAGAATTGTCTTCCACAGTCCATATCCCTCAGAACCAAAGCCTTGAGAGAAGAGGCCAGACCAGGGGAAAGATCCTTGGAGGAGTGAGAAGGAGAAGGCTTGATGTCCCCAGAGCCCAGCACACGGTGCTCAGGGGCCACCTGCTGGCAGTAAGGGGCATATGTGACTGTGGGGGAGGAGCTGCTTAAGCCAGGGCTCCTGTACACACATACACACAGGCACTACACACGTTATATACACGACAACACACATCCCACACATACAAACGTTCATGTGCATATACAGAGCTAGGTAAGTCCATACATGCACACGCGAAGCCCTTAGCTTAAGAATGCAAGCACATGGACGTTAACACAATGCCGTATACTGACGTGTGCATCCGCTTACACACTCAATACACAGGTACACACATGCACAAGCGTAGGGACATATACCGTGGTCCCTGGTTGAGTCCCCCACTCCACATGGCCCCTTTTGTAACTTCCACCCTCCCAGATAAACCCAGAAGCCTCAGATCTCTGCCGCACCAAATCCTGCCCTGAGGACTCACGGCTGCCTACTCCGTGGCTCAGAGACCAAGGACACCTTCTCGGGATCCCAGCTCCACCTCAGCATTAGAGGCTCCTACTTGCACATGGTTTCTCCTCACATGGAGCCTGTGGGGTCTGACAATTCTATGATGGCATAGGTGTGGCTCAGCAGTATAAGGAAAAAGACTACATGCCCTGACTGACAGTAACCTCAATAGAAGACAGAACAGCTCACTAACCCTACAGCAAGGTGGGCATCCCTGGCAGAAGAGGTATGGAAACCAGAAAGGAGGTGGGGGATACCCCTAGCTTTCTGGGCATTCCACGCTGGAACTTAGAAATGTAAGCGTCTATGACTTTTTTTCTTCAAAATTGATCATATATCTTGATTGAAGCCCCCTCCCTCAACTCCCCCTGTCTCACCCTCCCCCCCCTTTTTCCCATCTCCTTCCCCTAGTCCAATGAAGGGGGAGTTCTCCACTATTGCCGTATGACAATAGCTTGTTAAGTCTCATCAGGACTGCCTGGCTCCTCTTCATCCGTGGCCTGGCAAGGCAGCATCACCAGGGGCCAGGGGCAGTTAACTGAGTTCATGATAGAGGCATCCCCTGATCCCCTCACTCGAAAATCCACATGGAGACTGAGCTGCCAATCGGCCACATCTGAGCAGGCAGTCTAGATCCTCTCCATGCACGATCCTCTGATGATGCATCAGTCTCTGCAGAACCCCCTAGGTAAGCCTCTATTGCTAAGGGTGTGTTCAAGGGATGGTAGCCTTAGAGACCGAGATTCAAGGATGAGGAAACAGCTACTCTTTACTGTCTGCTGTGCGCAGGCGTGGTCCACTGCATCCTTGCTTCTCAGTCTTTCACCCGTCCTGTTCTCTCTCTTTTCAGTGTCCCTCCGATTTTTCCACCACGCACTAGCAAGTTTAAACTCCCAGCATAAACTCATATGTGGACCACTTCCCCTTTCTTTTCCCATCAAGCCACTCTTCCCCACCCCCCTGAGTTCAGAAGAGCCAATCTTAACCACAGAAAACTTAAAGCATTTCAGTGATGTCTGATTTTAAAGACCAAAACAAGAATCCTAATTTCTGTTTGGAATGTGGCCTTCCTCTCCAGGATCACAGCTCACCTCCTGACCTTCAGTGGCCCTGCTCTCCCCTGTGTATGTTCCGTGCCTCACACAGCCACACCTTTGCCCACCTCAGAGGTTTTGCAGTCTCTGTCACCCAGTCTCCTGTCCTCACCCTGGAAGGCCTCCTTCCACTCTGTCTTCAGTGACACTCCTTATTGGATGCTTTTCTGTGCCCTGACATCCTCTTTGTGTCTATCATGCAGGTTCGCTGTTTAAGCTGTTTGGTGATTTGCCTGTGTGTACTCTGTTGCTTAAATTCTAAGTTCTAAAAGGACAGGGACTTTGTTTCTTTATCATGTTTTTATATCAACTTTCCACAAATTGTACAGATGATAATTCAGCCAAGTCGTACTCCAGACAGCATCACTAAGTCAACACACAGTGTTCCAGAGAGAGAGAACATGAAGATGGCAGCCCAGGGCCAGGAATTAAGGCTAGCACGTGTCCATCTATGCTAGCCCTTGTTCTAAATCCAATCCAGTTCAGAGTTTGATCAGTCCCAAGACTCAGCACGCTGACTGGACGTCTGTTCCTTCCTTGGGAGACCTATGTCATCGTACTTCTTGAGCAAAATTTTGACTGTCTGATTGGCAAAGTCAGTGTTTAGCTGAAGCCTCCGATTAGTGGATAAATGAAAAAAAAATCAAAGAAGTTAATAAAAAGACATAGAAATGATACACATATCATTTTGGGAATAGAGGAAAAACCTTCTAATCATGGCGCCAAGGGCAAAAGAATAAAAATGGAGAAAGTAGGAGTATTAAACTTCATCAGATCGGTTTACGTACCCAGTATCTAAAGAACAATTCAGGCTTTGAACTACATGGGATTTGGGGTTGAATAACATTGAGATAAGCTGCCTTTAGAGGAACCACTGCCATGGCTGGGGGGTGGGGGTACTGATTAAAAATGATTGAGCCTCTCAAGACAATGGCAGGAGAATGTCAAGCCAAGAGCAGGGACTTGCCCTGTACGTGGACTTTAGACACTGTACAGGCGCAGAAGCATGACGCCAATCCTGCTTCTCCACCCTGGCGACAGAGGTGGTCAAAGCTGGGGGAGGCCTCAGTGCAGCACAGCAGTGGAAGAGCAGTCGCTGCGCCACGAGAACGATGGCACGCTTGTGCATCTCTGCTGCTCTAGAAGCCAGCTGGGCAGGCTGCTGTCCAAATGGAGGATCTTAGCGGCCAGCAGTGCCATGTGAATATGCAAACACAGCCTGGAGAGTTTGTGTGTTCACAAGCCGCTTTACCCATACCATCCGGAAACCTGGGGACGTTTGTCTAGCATTTGGGTAGAGGCAACTAGAAAAAGATCTAGCTGAAGAGAGCTAACCCACGCGCTATGAGACATGAGGCTACTGGCGGAGCCAAGTGTCCCCTCCAGTCCTCTGCTGTCTGTGGAACGGGTATCTTGCTGAAGTGCTTGTACCAAAACCGGTCTCAGATCTAAGCTGAGAAGCTAGCTCTGGTCTTCTTAGCTCAATTTTCTCATCTGTAAGATAGGAAGAGCAGCAAGTCATTGGGAGGACAGAATGAACTTCTGCAGGTCAGAGGGACCTAATGTGTGATCCTATACCTAAAATCATTTCTTACAGTAGTATTCATCGGAGAGCTGGCAGCCTATGGTGGGCGGCCCAGGTTAAGATACAGGAAAAAAAGGTGAGGATGTAGCTCAGTGTCAGCTGTAAAATGGCTACTAATTATAACACCATCATTATTTGTTCAGTCCCGGGACTCGGCAGGCTGCCTGGGCATTTGTCCCTACCTTGGCAGACCTGTGTCATCACCTTTCTTGAGCAAAATTTTAACTGTCTGACAAAGGCAGTGTTCATCTGATTAATGGATAAGTGAAAGGAAACCAAGGAACTAAAGAAAAAGACCTGCAGGCACGCCATTTTGTGTGAGGGGTGCGAGCATTCTAATCACAGCACTGAGGGCAGAAAGAATAAGCAGTACCTGTCAGAGTTATGGGGAGAATTGGCTAACACAAGCAAAACCTGTGTCAGTGAAGGCAGGTCAGGGAGGAAGGACCTCTCTCCCAGCCTCACAAACTGAGCTCAGATCTCCAGAACGCACAGGAAGCTGGGGTCGGTAGCACAGTGTGTGTAATCCGGGAACAACCAGCAAAAGCTCTCAGAACAGCTGGCCTGAAATACACAACAGTGAACAACAGGAGACACCGAGGCTGGAGCTTATCCTCTGACCTCTACGTGGGCACACAGGCATCTAGAGCCACACTCACAAAACCTGAGGCCAGGCCCGATGAAGCATTCACTGTAAGCTTTCCAGCTATATTGCTTGGTAGTACTGTCTTCATTTTATCTATGCTGAGAGAGCCAGTGGAACACAACGAGGGCATGAAACTTGGGGACAAGAAATCAAAATCCTGAGTTAAAAATGCACCTATTTAATTGTCCCAGGACATGCCCTTGAGCAGGTCACTTAACTTCCTCTTCTTCCCTGTAGGATGAAGATGATGATGAAAGCCATCTCTCTGGGTGTTAGTCAAGGTCACATAGGTATTGAAGGGTATCTCGATCTATCAAGAAATATTTGTATATGAGCGTGTGAGAGACAGAGGCAGTGTGAGTGTGTGTGAGAGTGTGTATGTATGTGTGTGTGTGTGACAGAGAGAGAGTGTGTGTATGTGTGTCCTTACTAGAATAGTTTACAACCAAATAAGGCCCTGGTAGCCCAAAAATGGCACATGTTAGAGGGGCTGGGAAGCCACAGTGCTCAGTTCACAAGGCCGGATGCATCAGCAACCCTAACTGGGTACTAACTAAAGTCCTAGAAGGTTCTCCGAGAGCCGGTGACTATCAGTTCATGTGGGAATCAAAGAAGCTGGAGCCTGAAGGCAGCAAGTGATGGTAGCTCTGCCTGAAGGCAGCAAGTGATGGTAGCTCTGCTGCTGCCGCCTAGCACTCCCCAGCAGATGGGAAAGCAGCAGATGACAGCACCCTTTCCTCCTCGGTCCTCTCCAGCCACAGCGTTACTTGTTCTGGGGAAAGGTCCGTTCCCCTCAATTTATCTTTCTTAAAAACACCTTCAGCAGACCTGCCCTGAGGTGTATTCTTTAGCTGATTCCAGAGCCACTCAAGTTGACAATCAAGATTAGCCTTCACAGAAAGCAATCCACTGTCCTAGGAAAACGAAACTGAACAGAAAAGGAAACCCAGAAGGTGGCTAGCTTCTCCTGCTTGGGCTGCGGACACAAAGCATGAGATTAGCTTACGCAGATACAAGAAGCCAGGGTCAGGGTCCTGTCACAAACATCAGTCTCTGGTCACATCTTCTTGGCTAGAGGATGACGCATGCCTACTGTGTCCTCTACTGGCCTTGGTATGCACAGAGGGAGCTCTTTGCGTGTCTTCCTCCTTTTAAAGAGCATGGCCATGAGATTAGGGAGAATAAGGTGGCCAGGCACAGACTGAATGTGAGGCCAGCTTAAGAAAGGGACAGAAGGCGTGGGAAGTGTCCTCTTGACCTCACTCAATCTTGATTCCTTCCACAACAGACTGTTCCACTACATTCTCATTGCCACACTGCAAACAGGGCTTCACCAAATATGGGTTTGGCAGAGAGTTGGGACAATTCGGTTTATAATGCAGGCCATGTAGTATGCATTAGATCCGTAGTAAACAGGTAGAGCTTCACTCTCACAAGGAATGCTCTGGAAAGCAAGCCCATTTTCCTAAATGGGCTTCAAGACTTCCCTTGGTGATAGTCATAGAGCAAGAGGCACTGAGAGAAAGGCTTGATGGAACATTTTCCACACCTTCCTTCCCTTAAGTTGACCTCACTTTCAGTCTGTGCCTGACCAACTTATTCTCCTTCATTTCATCACTAAAGTGTTTGGTTTCCCCACGGAAAAGAAAGCAAAAGAATTATTTTCTAAAAGCAAAGTTTTAGATTCGAAAAACCTCCACAGTATCTGAGTCCCTTCAAACCATGAGAAGGGGGTTGCTCTTAAATAAACATTTTGAGTTGACTTGGACTTTAAACAGCAGAGATAGATGCGGTCATTTTATTGCAGAATTATTAAAAAGCTGTTTATCCCCAGCTGAACAGAAACACAGATCAAATCCAAATGACGGGAATGTGAACAGGGTTTGGGATGATGTAGCGAGAGTGTCTGGGCAGCTGCTCTGGAAGCTGAGGAGCTTCAGCGTGTTAAATTAAGTCCTCTGGCACCTTTTAAAATCTAAGGAAATCAGCTGCATGTTTCTTTAACAGGCTAGAGTTTGGGTGAAAATAAACAGAACTTTTAAAATCATCCTGGCTTTGAAACTAAACACCTGATCACAAACTATTTCTGCAATATCCACTGCCCTTGAATGGTTACAATTTATTCATTCAATAAATATTTACTCAGTTCTTACTATGTGCCAAGACAGAACATCAGACCCTGGTGATGTCATCGGAGATAAAAACAGACTATGCTCAGCCAAAACAGAGATTAACTATTGGCATTGGAACCTAACCAACATACCTGGAGCTGGGAACCCAGAAGGTATCCTGACACCCAAGAAAGTACTAGGTTAGGAAGTTAAAATGGGGACCAGACTTGGACCAGACAGGTGGGCTGAGATCCATCAAGTTTGTTGAGACTCTGCAATTGTAAAGCCATTGTCTGACATGGACTTCCTGATACAGGATGGACAGGCAGCGAGGGGGAGTGTATCACAGGCCACTAAGGGGTACCTCACATCTTTGTGGAGCCAGGTTTCTTCTTCCAGCCTTTTGAGAATTGCAGGGATGAAACTCATGTTATCAGGCCTGCATGGCAAGTACCTTTACCTGGTGAGATTGCGCTGGCCTCACATCTCTGACTAACAAGAAGATTGATACTACTCTGAGTCCACCCGCTTGGGAAGAGAAGAGATGCCTACCACAGGATTATGCTTCCTGCCCCCACTGGGATGGACAGACAAACATCCACGGAAGCTGACAAGGAGGAAAGTAGCCCAGGAAGTGAGAATGGGCTTGACTGAAACTCACCCGATGACAGCAGGGTGGGAAGAGGCTCTTTTGTACATGAACAATTTAAAATTCCTGAGTCAACACACACCACGAGATCCCAGGACCCAGCAGATTTGGAATGTTGCCTTCTGACTTTCAGAAATCCAGAAATGTCTCATACAAGAATCCCTCTGGCCTTTTTTTTATAATGCTGACTCTCTAGACTGTTGTGAAAGCCAAGAAGTAAGAGAGAAAAGAAAAAAAATATATATATATGTATATATATATATATACATATACATATATATATATATATATATATATATATATATATATATAAAGTATATTTATATGTGTGTGTTTGTGCCTGACTGTATCTATCTGCACAGTATGTGTCTGCAACACCCCCCCCAGAGGCCAGCAGAGGGTGTCAGGTCCACTGCGGCTGAAGCTACAAGCAGTTCTGATCAGCACACTGTGGGTGCTGAGAAGTGGACCTGTGTCCTCTACAGAAGCAGCAAGTGTTCTTAACTGCTGAACCATCTCCCCACCCCCTGGGAAGAAGCTCTTTGAGTGTTTGTGCCTTCTGACAACTACTTACAACTTAAATGATGTATGTTTTTAAGAAAAGGGAAGAGGGGAGGAGGATGAAGGCAAAGCTAACCAAAAGACAATAGATAGGCCTGTTTATCTGTACTATGTACCGACTCTACTTTTAAGAAAAAAAAAAAAAAAAAACCTTACAGAATGCTTCTTGTAGAAAAGCTATGGCCTCTGGAAGGCCCAGTACTTTAGCTTTAAGGAATGGATAGAAAAGACTTAGATGATGTCTAAGCTCAAACATTTAATATAGTCTACAGAATTTTATGTGACTTGCAGTGTCTCTGTGTGTCTGTAAACATTAATATTTTGTTGTTAAGATTTATTTATTATGTATACAGTGTTCTGTCTGTATGTACACCTGCTCACCAGAAGAGGGCACCATATCTCATTGTAGATGGTTGTGAGCCACCTTGTGCTTACTGAGATTTGAACTCAGGACATTTGGATGGGCAGCCAGTGCTCTTAACCTCTGAGCCATCTCTTCAGCCCATATGCCAAATTCCAAGGTAGAAGAGACCCAAAAGTTCTCCCCAGCAGAACCCCCTTCTCCTTCCCTGCTGCCTGAATAAACAGCCCTATGAGTTGTGACCCCAAGCATCTTCGGCTCCCCAACAGATGAGGAATCCATCAAGAACATCAGTGCCTGGCATTCACAGAGTACACGCTAACCAGCTGTCACCATGCTAAAACCTCCTCTTGCATGGTCTGCTGCCTACCCATTTTATAGGTCAAGACACAATGGCCTAGAGTGATACAGGAGCATGCATGAAGTCACACAGCTAGCTGGGAGCAGAACCAAGAGCCCCGGCTCCAGGCAGAAGGATAAACCCTGTGGGCCGCCTCTAGCTAGCTGCTGATGAGCCTGCTCTGCATCAGGTGGCAGTGACCCTCACCCCAGCTGGTAAGATGGCTGCTCCCATGCTAGGTAATGGGACTCTTTAGCGAGCTGCCACATCTGCTGAGCCCTAAGTGGCCTCTGTGGAGTTCCTACTCATTCATGCTGTGTCTCCTGCTGGAGCTGCACAAAATAGGAAAGCACTTGACTGGAGAAAGTGCCTCGGGTGTCAGAACACAGCAACAGATTCCCCCTGTTTTCTTTGCTCCAAATCCAAGTACCTGGGCTCCACAGAAGCACACTGACTACAGAGCTGGAGGTGGGTGATTCCCAGGGCCAGTCTCCAGACTTAGCTAAGCCAGCAGTGCCAGCGCTGCCTGGGGTGTTGGGGAAAATCCTAGCTCCTTTGGCAGAACACAAATCAGTAGATGTAAGCCCGGGAGTCCGTGTTTTTTACAAGTTACCACGGGATTCCATTCAGAAATGAAGAAACCTGTCATTTTAAAGGAAGAAAATCCTAGCTCACAGAGAGCCATTTCTATCACACATTCATGGGGCTCTATTCCAGCAAGCTCAATTTGGACACACTCCCTTCAGTGCTGATGGTTCTAAGTAAAAAAATAAAATAAAATAAAATAAAAATAAAAATAAATTGTAATGAAACAGTCAGTTATTAGGCAGAGACAAGGACAAAGATGCATAATCCATATATGACAAGAGATGCTATTAATCAGTAATACACATGGGGAAACATTAATCCCAATATCTATTAAAAATGCAATCAAAACAAGGCAGACCGTTTTACAGCCATCAAATTTAAGACTAGCCCAACTTTAGGGAGGCTAAAGGCAGTGGTTCATTTACACACTGCTTGTAACAATTTAAAGTGACAGAATATTTTGCAAAAACAATTCTGCACCATAAATCAAGGGCTTTGGACTGGGTCTTATAAAAGTGTCTGCTCTATGTCAAGTGCCATGCATGTGATGGAGTTCCAAGGTAAAAATGAGACTTGCTCACTGCCTTCGAAAGCCATGTGTACCTTTTGTAGGTATGTGAGACGGAAACTCGTGGCTAAAGGATAGAGGTGAGTGGGAATGGCTCACAGCATTCATATCGCTGAAGAGAGCTTCTTAGCTCCGCCTGGAAGTTCACAGAAGGTGCTCCTGGGCTGCGGTCACAGTCCACACAAGGGAGATAGCGAAGGCCTCACCAGGTAGTGAAGGTGGGGAGAGGAATAGAAGCCCTTAGAGTAGGGACAGAACGTGGAGCCGGTTGGCGTCTAAGGTCAGCAGATGGTGAGATGGGATCTGAGCAAAGGAAGTTTTGGACATCTTTTTTCCATCATGGAAAAAAAAAAGTCCATGGAAGCAAGGAGGGAAGGAAGGAGTGAGTCAAGGGGGAAGTTGGGTTGCAACCCAGCCTTGATGGAGGCCTCAGCTAGCTCTGGCAAGCTCTGATACCGACAGAATCCTTTAGAGTCTCCCCACATTGCAGAGATGGGGGAGGGCTTTAGGTTACCATATCAGCCATGGAGATGTCACAGGTGAAGGGGGTGTAACCTTTGGGAGGTGACCTGTATTCGTTACTTTTCTGTGGCCCTGATTACACACCATGCCCAAAGGCAATTTTAGGAAGAGAAAGTTGGTTTTGGCTTATGAGACAGGAAGGCTCAGAGTCCATACAATAGAGCAGAGGCATGTCATGAGTAGTGGGCGTGGTGACAGTAACAAGAGGCTGAGAGCTCATATCTTGACCCACAAAGCATGAAGCAGAGAGACAGAGACAGACAGAGACAGAAATATCTGTAAGCAGTGGGAAAGTCTTAACTCTAAAAGCCCACCCCAGTGACAACACCTCCTAAGCCTCCCCAAATAGCATCATCAGCTAGAGACCAAGTTCTCCAATACAGGAGCCTGCGAAGGACATGGCCATTCAAACCACGCAAGTGACTATCCTGTCTTTAATGAATGCACTTTCTGAGATCCATATACAAGCAGCTCCCTGAGCACCGGACGCACCTGCGCTCCCTTCTCTGACGTTATTTGGGTGACCACTGTCATGCCTACCACACAAATATTCCACCTTCAGTATGAGTCAGACCCCCAGGGGGAAAAAAAGGGAAACAGAGCAGGAGTCCAGATACAAAATAAAATATTTGATGTGGATTCTATGAGCACAGAGGAGCCATGCCTTTCTTGGGGTCTATTGGTACGAGTCCAAGTACACCAAGGTTCTTTCAGATCCAGTGGCATTTGTTGAAGCCATGACAAATGCAGAGTCATAACAACAGCCGTCATGCCCTGGTAGCACTTGATTGTACCATACCGATCATAGCCCCAAACCTAGAAGCATGGCATCCATCATAATTCTAGACTGCACAAGATATAACAACATAAACAAACAAACAAAAAACTGAGGCCAGCCTACTTGCCCATTTTAGGGGCCATCGAGAAAATCATTAGAGAATTTTTCTTTGACTGATAAAACAAGTCATGAAACATCATTACATTCGGCAAAGAATGACACAAACAAAACTTCCGCCTTATCAAGAAGCTCTGCATCTGGACATTGGCATCAAATGCAGGAAAAAAACACCATTGTTTTTGTGATGGAGGGCAAGAGGGTGGTTTTAATTCTGTCACCGTAGTTCTTTCCAGCTTGACCATCTCCCTCCAGAGGAAGATATGACAGGCTCTTGTTAGTGTGTGACTAGCAGATGTTAAGTTCTATTTCACACTCACAGTGACCTGCTTGCAGCCCACACCTCAGGCAGACCTCCAACCTGCTCAGAGATGGCTCAGGGGCAGCCAGAAGCTGTGTCTGTGAACAGAGGAGTTCAAGAGTTGGTGATGAGGAAATATTTTTGAGGAGACACACAAAGAAAGCTTCATGCTTCTCATGTACAAAAGATAGTAAGTGGGATGTCAAAGGAGAGTTTAGACTGGGATTTTAATAGCAACTGATGAGCTGCAGCCCACTGGATTGTAGAAGACACTTAGATACCATGTCAAGGATGATACAGAAGAGTTTCAGGAGTCAAAGACACTAATGAGGAGATTGTTTAGCTGGTGACTAGAACAGCAGAAACCTGAGGCTGGAGATGTAGCTCTGTGATACAGGACTCGCCTAGCATGTGCCATGGCCAGAGTTCAAGCCTGGCTAGGAGGTAGGGAAAGCCCAAAACTTAGAGATGGTCAGCTAGCTACAAACAATATCAGCTCCTATAGGATCTGGGGTTGCCCACAGAGAATGGACGTTGAGAAGCCTCCATAAAAATGCCCCATTTTTTTTAAAGAGTCTCATTTAACCAAAACAAGCCTCAGACTCCGTGCCTATCTAGACTTTCCTATACTGCTAGGATGTCTGCTTCAACTGCTTCTACCTCCTGAGAGCTTGTATTATAGGCATGGGGCACTAAATCAATTTTGTGCAGTGCTGGGAATCAAACTCTGGTCCTTGTGCATGCTACACAAGTACTCTACCAACGAGCTCCATCCCCAGCCCCCAGGACCTTCTTGCTGCAGTCAAGCTATAGAAGCCCCAAAGTTTCCAAACTTTGCATTACTCAAGAAACCACAAGCTTACTCCTCTTCCTCAAGAGTGGTAGAAAAAAAAATTCAAGGTTAACCAAGTGGCCCTTATGACAATTTTTTTTTTTGCCCTGAAAGTATTTTGTCTTTTTAATATCAATTTTAACATCATAGCTAGTGACATTTGAACATGGGCTAACAATGAATTTTCGCCACAAATTGTCAAGTGGCCTTAGACCCCATTTAACCCTTCTTTATCACACCAAGTGACCGTGAATCTGACTACAGTTTCCAAAGCATTCCTTTACATCCTTCCCGAAGTTACCCACCAACTATTAGTGAACTGAGCTGTGTGTGTGCCAGTAACTAGGTTAGGCATCAAAGGTCCAGAGACAAGCTAAGCCAGGAGTGGGGGGAGGGGTGACTGACGTTGACAAGCTAAAAAGCAAGTGAGGTATGGAGGGTTAGTGAGCATACACACTGGGCTTCTAAAATCCTCCCCAGGGAGATGCCATCTCACCTGAAGAAGGAGGAACTGTTGGATTGTTCCTGATGGCAGGGGCAGAACAGGAGTGACAGGAACTGACGTGGGAAGGCAAAGACGAAGTATGTGTCTCCTAGGGGTAACTAGGTTGCAGAATAAGAGAGAAGCCTGCAGAGGGAAGCCATGTCCAGACAGTGAAAGACATCGTCTGCCGATCTCGAGAGTTTAGATTTCAGCCTTTAAAGTTCTGGGGAGAGCGGAAGTTTAAAGCAACCACATGACAGACCTTTTGTTTTATATTTTAATCTTCCTGGGGCAGTGAGAGGGAGGAGAGGAAGAGGGAGGGATGCATGGCAGGAAGTTATACCTATCCATCACATTATAACTTGCCTCCTGCCGTGTGTACAGCGTTGCCACTGCATGAGACAGTGGTTCTGGGAGGAAAGAGTCCCACGGCGTAGCAGAGTCCAGGTCTGAAATGTCATGCTCCAGGGAAGAGTGCTCCCTGGCTGGCCAGTGTAGCCTTTACAATCCACTTACCTCTCTGTCTCTAGCTTACTCTCCTATAAACAAGAGAGCCCTGCCACCCAGGGATGGAATGAAGATCCGGCAATGAAGGTAGGAAATACTTGGAAAACCGGGAAGTTCTATGAAAGTGTGAACCCAGCTGTCTCTCTGGCTCCCCTGAGAGAGATAGGAGTTGCCATTTCTACTAGTATTAACTGTGCAGTAGGAGTAAACCCAGCTTTAGACTCCGTGCAGTGTGGTAAGAAAGTCGCAGTAGTCTGCTAGACAAAACTGCCCTACTGCTTAGAAGAAAATGTCTCCACATTCAGAACTACACCCTGCCACCAGAGGGAGCTCATGCTTTAGCAGAGAAGTGGAGTCCGGGCAGCCTGCTGAAAAAGACATCATCTGTACCAGAAGGAAGAACGGAAAAGTACGGTTGGTTTTTCTTGGTGGTGGTGGTGGTGGTCGTGGTGGTGGTGTGTGTGCCTTCTGTGTCTGTGTACATGTCTGTGTGTGTGTGTGTGTGTGTGTGTGTATTGGTGTGTGTCCATATCCATCCGTCCATCTATCTACCCATCTGTCTGTCTGTCTGTCTGTATCTGTATGTGTCTGTGTGTGTGTCTGTATGCTTGTGTATGTCTGTGTGTGTGTGAGGTTGTGTCTATGTGTGTCTGTGGGAGGGGTCTCTGTATGGGTTGGGCAAGATCTGTGTGTTTGTGTTTGTGTCTATTTGTTTCTGCGTGTTAATTGTGTTGAGTCTCTCTGTGTGTTTGTGTGTATCTGTGTGTGTGTTTGTGTGTGCATGTGCGTGTGTGTGTGTGTGTGTGTGTGTGTGTGTGTGTGTGTGTGTGTTGTTTAATTGGTGTTCTGAGACAGGACCTAAATGGGTAAGCCTGTCTGGCCTGGAACTGTCTATGTTGACCAGGCTGGCTTCTCTGTGCAGAGAAGGTTGACCTTGAACTGTTATGATCCTCTTGCCTCTGTCTCCTGAGTGCTGTGTCTGCAGGCTTGCGGCTCCATAGCCAGCTAACTAACCATTGCTGTCATCAGTCTGAGAGTGGAGCTCGACAGTCAGACAGACAGACTTCCACAGGCAGACAGACTTCCCTCCCAGCGCCACCATTTCCCAGTTCACGAACTAGACAAGTGGTTTCACGTCAGCCTGCATTCTCCATCAGTAAAATGAGGAACGCTAAGCCTGCCCTACATGGTAATGATGACATAAAATATTAAATAGGAAGCGTCCATAAATGCCTAACACAATACAGAAATTCCTACACTTCCGCGCCCTTCTCTTTTCTCAAGTTGTTACAAATAGCGATGACTGAGAAATGTGCTTAAGTGAAATTGAGGAACAAAGAAGAGAAAATTGAGCCGAGGGAGGCACAGAGGGCCTGCGAGCCCCTGGATGCCAGTCGCGTGCATCCTTCATCCTCACATCTGCTGAGTGAAGGCATCCATATATGTGCTTGCGTCTTTATAAGCCCCATGGCTAAGCGAGGCCGTCACAAACAGATGGGCAGCAAAGAGTAACTGCAAAGTGCAGCGTGCATATGGACCACAGACTGGGGCTCTCTCTCCTTCTGCTGCATCCATTCCCCTCAGTTTTGGACTCGTTACCCTGAGGCAGGGGTGGGAACGCTCGCTCTTTCACTGAGTTCATGCCCATCCGTCTTTTACTTCCAAAATCACCCTTTCAGTTCAGCCTTGCATTTCTGAAGAGCCACTTCCACCTGGCATTCTAACAAGTGGCCCAGAGAACAGTTATGACTGAACTCCGACAGTATAGCTGGTAAAGGAAGGCATTTAGGTCAAACAACAGGTTCCCTCGACCAAATTCCAGACATCAGAAGGAATGATTTTTCTTCTGTTTCATAAAGCCAACTGGGTCCACTGGATCTTCTGACTTCTCTTAAGCAAAGTCCAAAGGCAAAGGGACTTTGCATTTATTAAGCACCACTGTGTGCCTCCCACTTTCATAACTCTCACACAATGCTCACATCTCTGTAAGAGACAGATGAATACCTCTTCTTCCCTGAAGAGATATCCGAGGCTCAGCGAGGCAGAGCAATGTCAGAGGTCACACAGAGCCAAGGGTGTGGGAGAGCACGGTCTGAGTTCTTACTCAGAGTAAATGGTTTGTTTGTTTGTTTGTTTGTTTGTTTGTTTGTTTGTTTGTTTCAATGAATACATTAGCTATGACAAAAAGCTGGGCTCTGGTTGTGCATGCCGGTAAGCCCAGCACTTGGGCAGGGGCATCCTGATCTCTGAGTTCCAGGCCTGCCTGGTCTACAGAGCGAGTTCCAGGACAGGCAAACCTTGTCCTGAAAAGCCCAAATAATGATGGTAGTAGTGATAATAATAAATTAATTAAAAGCTTGCTGCACTCCCTCTCTTGAAGATTTCCTTACCTACTGTACCTCCTCTTCAGGGTCCTGCCACCTCTGTGTTCTCCATGTTGGTTTTGAGGTAAGATCTTACTGTGGAGTCTAGGCTGGCCATGAAGTCACTGTGTAGCCCAGGCTGCCTTCAATCTCACAACAGTTTGGCTTCAGCCTCCAAAAGTCAAGATTGCACACATCATTAGCACATTTGTCCACAGGGTTGTTTTTAAGGGTACCAAGGCTGGTACAAAACACCTGGCCAACAGTGGGCGTACGACTGTTCTTCCTCCTGGAGAAGCCCTTTTGCCAAAGCTGCTCTTTCCTGTGTCCCGGCAGTTCACTAGTCTTTAGGACCTGGCCTTCCAAATATATATAATGGGAGGCCCTAGAGCCACGTCCAGCAAAGAGTGTCTTTAACACAGGCGCAGTTTGCACAGATGCTGCACCTGCCATAAAGGAATTGCAGCTCAGTCAAAGAGCAAGCCCAGGACACAGCAGCCAACAGAAGGAGGTAATGATCGGAAATGAGACAGGCCAGGAGAAGCCCCAGCAGGAAGGAGGAGATTCCAGCCCTGATGGGCTTTCCACTGAGATTCCTCGGGGTCTGAGCACAGGCAGGGAGCCGATGCATCTTTAAAATAAACTAAGGGGAGGCCTGCCTGTTGCTGAGCTCCGGTTCCTGATCTTCTGACTTGATAATACAGCAAAAAACACCCTCTTACCCCCAACATGGACCTTAAAACTCTGTGGCTGGTTCAGCTTCTCCTTAGAGCAGCAGGGAAGCCACATGGCCTCCCTTCAAAGGACCAAGTCAATGGGAAGGATGTATCATTAATAATTGGGATGCAGTGCCTGGGGTAAACATTTGTTGATTCGTGAGAGATAGCAAGGGCTGGGTCATGAAGATTCCTTGAAAGCGAACATGGAAGGATGCTATTTTACTATTCCTCTCTGTGTGTAAGTGGTTGCTGAGCCTCTTCATTCTGCTCCTATGGGCACTTAGCCAGGCCAGGCTCTGTGCTAGCTCAGGGTCCCAGAGAGGAGGCAAATCCTCAGTACCTTGACGATGTCATGTCTGGCCAGGAAAGCAACTAAACGGCATCTGTAACGTCTAATCACTAACAGCAATGTGCAGCTTCTATCTACTCTCAGGAAGTTACCCTAATACCAGCATCATTTTTAAAGCCAACTTTGTTCTTGGTTTGTCTGTAAAACAATGGCCCAGAGTTTCCATGTTGCCTTCACCAGCTTCCCTAGTCGCTATCCTCTCAGGTTAGAATAGCTCCTTTGTTCAAATGTGTGCATCAAGGTTCATATGTTCTAATGTCTTTTGCTGCTCTAGGATCCCTTTCTGGCTATCCCTTTACTCCTGCTTGGGATGGTTCCTCAGATTCTCCTGGTGGATGACCTTGACAGTTCTAAAGAGTACTGGTCAGTCCGCCTAGGGTAGCCCTCTACCTGGAATCTGCCTCAAGCCTTCCTCGAAGTTAGCACAACTCTTCTCACACAGTGTGAAGGGCATGGAGTGCCCAGTGTGATTTATCACTGCTGATAGTGACCTTATCCACATAGCTGAGGTTGTGTTTGCAGTTTCCTCTCTGAACCAACTCCGAACCATCTTTGTTGGAAGTCACAGTGTATAGTTCACACCTAAAAGTAAGGTTACGGTAGTGCTGGCCATGGTCAAGGGGACATGTTTGAGCCAGGCCAAGGGCCAGAGCCAGGGAGAGGTAGCCCTGTCACTAGTCTGCCATGCTATGGCGTGGGGACAAAGGTGATGCCCTCTCCCTCTCTCGATCCTTGCCACCTGCAACAGTCTGGAGAGCTTGTTCCAAAGTCATGAGAGCTGCTGAGCTGGCCCTGTTCCTGAGGACAGCAGTCAGGACAGAGAACCCTTCACCTCACCTGGAAAGCACAGGAGTGCTGGCCTTGGTCGAGGGGTTCCCAGGTGAGCCAGCCCTGAGGGCAGGAGTGAGGAAGAGCTGGCCCTGCCACTAATCTGCCGTGATATGCCCTCCCTGCCTTGCCTTTCCTCACCTGTGACAGTCAGGAGAGCTGGCCCCAGGGCATGAGAGAGGGAGAGCTATCCCTGGCCCCTTGCTGGCTATAGCACTCAGGAGAGCTAGCCTTACTCTCACTGGAGCAGACTCAGTGGAGCTTGACCTGAGTGAGCTGGCCCCAAGGGTGTGAAAGCAGGAGAGCTGGCCCAGCCCCTCACAGGTTGCAACATTTGGGAGAGTGAGCCCGCACCTTGACTGGGCAGCACAGTGGAGCCAGCTCCTGAGGTCTGAGTGCAGGTGAGCCATCCTCAGGCCAGGAGAGCAGGAGAGCTCACCCTGCCACCTCCCAGTGGCAGCATTGGGCAGCCTAGCCCAAGAAGTGCTGGAGAGCTCGCACTGGTAGTGAGGAGAAGGGAGAGCCAGCACACTGACCCAGGCCCAGGTCCAGGGCTCACGGTAGGCCCACCCCAAAATGTTTATCATCTAATACAGGTTGGAATAACTGAAAGGACCAGTCCTGCTGTTCCAAAGCTGCAGGATCTCTATGACCCAGGGCACAACAGGAGAACTGGGAGGAGTCCCAGTGGGGATCCAATATTGATGGTGTCACAGAAGCCAGAGACCTTGAATGAGACCAGTGACTCATTGCAATGGACATTTGCAAGTGAAGATATGTGGACAGAGGGATATACTGTGAGACACACAGCTTCCACAATGAAATTTTTTCTATGGTTGTTTTTTTGTTTGTCAGTGTGTGTGTGTGTGTGAGAGAGAGAGAGAGAGAGAGAGTTTTATTTGAAAGGGGAGGTTGCAAGAATGAAGGATGAATATAAGGGGACAGTGAGATGAGCAGGACTGAGGTGCATGATGTGAAACTCACAAGGAATCAACAAAAAGTTTTTGAAAAATTAAGGTTATGTTACCATCCCCCTGACTAGGACAGAATATCTACACTGTTTGCAGTTCTTGTATGCATGAAGTGTATCTCTTCTTTCCACTTATTTACTGGATCATGCTGCACCTTGTCATTAGCCAAGAGCTTTTACTTTGTACTTCACACTATAATCTAACACGGTTAGATTCTGCTTGACTAAATATTCAAGTTCGAGCCATTGGGTTGGGCTTGTGTCTCTTTGATAGAGCCTATCACTTGAATTCTTTGTTTAATTCATGCACTTTATATGCATCTATCTGTGTGTGTGCACAGTGCGTGTATGTCGCACATGTTTATGGAGGTCAGGGGGCGACTTGTGGAACTTAGTTCTCGCTTCAAAAAGTGGGTTCTGGGGATTGAGCTCAATTTATTGGCCTTTGCGGCAGGTATATTCCTCCTTCCTGAGCCATCTTGCCAGCCCTATTGTTTGGCTTTGAGTTCTTCAATACTTCCCTCCTTCCTGGCATCAGGAGATGTCACAAGCTCATCTTCCATCATCCTTTTCTTACTCTGGCCCTATAAGCTCTTTATCCCAGAAGCTCTAGTTAGCCGGAGAAAGCTTTCAGAAACCAAGACCTGAGTGCTGGGTTCAGGGCCTGTATTTTATTTAATTCCTTGCTTGAAAAAAATAATTTGAAAAGTTGGAATGCAGCACAAAGAAAATCCATTTGTTCTTTATTTGGGCTCACATTGGTATTTTGTGCCACTTTCTCTACCATTTGCTCTCTTTTCCTCTGTGTATAGTTTTTGTAAAGCATCTGAGACATTGGGACCCTTTACCTCTAAATGCTTCAGTGTGTGTTCTCCAAGCAGAGTAAGGGCACTCTCCTACATAACCATAGTAACTGGTTTCTTTCAGTCTAGCATAGGTCTAATTTTTTATTCCAATCTACGGTCTGTTTTCCAATTTCACTGATGGATTCGAACATCCTTTAGAGAGCATTCTTTTCTCCCATTCAAAATGCAGCCTAAGCTTATGCTTTGCACTTAGCTACCGTGCCCCTTTAGTCTTGTCTCACCCAGGAGAGGTCCTCAGCTTTGCTTTGCCTTTTACGATATGCACAGTTTTTAAAGAGTACCATCCACTTTCCTTGATAGAAAGTTTCTCTCCTGGAATGTTCTGCTTACCCAGAGTTAAGTGCATTTTGAGGTCATAGTCCTCAGGGCTGTTCTCATATCTAATACCAACTACAAACTCAGAGGTTCTCTAAACTTTTGGAAGTTTTAATGATTTTCAAGAAGGATTCACTAAACTCACTAAAAGCTATCAGACTCAGTTACAATTTATTATAAGAAACACACAGACTACAGTCAGCTGTTGTGTACAGGAGAAGTTGCAGACTTGGCATTTCTGTGGGCCTCTTCCCTTGGAGTCGGCTTGCATTGCCTCCTGGAGCTTGTGTGCCACACAGTGTTGAGTGAGGAACCCTCACTTGAGTCTCAGTGTCCAGCCTCAGTGTCCAAAGAATGACTGGTGTCCAAAGAAATGACCGATAGATTGATTGTCCCTATAGTTCAAAGCCACCTCCAGGTCAACTGATATCATGTGATCCAAACTTCCAGCCTGTTCACGGGGCTGGCATTGCCAGTCCCCACACCGAACAAAGACACTTCTCTCAGATATGACACAGATTTGTTCCCAGAAGCTGAAGGCACAAGGCCAAGTTTTTTATAAGACATTGACATTTTCTCATGAATGCATCCAGGTTATGATTTTCCAACTGTGATATGATATTAGCAACACCGTGTTTGTCAACACATCACATTTAGCGAGCGTACAGTCCATCTGTCCCTCACTGGCGATGATAATTATCAACACAATCAAGAGACCATTCAGTCCCCACCGTGTCTAGAAACCCTCTCCTCTGCTTCTAATAACCATTTATGAAAAGAGTACTACAATTTTAAAACCAAGAAGACATCTCACTCGAAATAAAAATCTTCCCACGTTTACCATCTATTGGCATGAACTACCTCAATCAGTCTTCATCTGTGATGGTCACAAAATGTTGTTGTACCACCTACAACACCCCCTCTAACTTCACCAGCCCATACTTGTCACTGCCCATAAGGGAGAAGGGACTGCAGTTACAATGAACATCTCAAAATGATATCGAAGCGTGGGGGGGAGGGGCTTGACCTGCTCTGAGAAGCATTCTGATGAGCCTGTCCTTCATGGAAACATAAAAACAAGTATAGCTGTCATCTCAGAAGGGGGAAACAGCCACTTTTGGACAGAACATTCCCTGGGAAAAGGAGGGGCTCTTGCAGTAGACTGCAAGGTCCCATATCACTCAGGAAAAATCAAAGGCTGAGGGAGAACGAGGAAACCTTTCAATTTCTCCTGCTTACTTTTCCTGTTCTCTTTCTAACAGCTTTCGGACCTCTACAGCATCTTCCCTCACTCTTCTTAGATGTCCCCTATCAATAGCAGCAACACTTGGAAACTTGTTCGATGAACAGACTCTCCTAGCCTGCACCTTACCGAAGTTTCAAGATGGAACATTGTACTGGCTAGTTTATGTCAACTTGACACAAGCTAGATGCTTGGGAAGAATGAACCTCCAAAGACAAGACACCCTCCCTGGAGCTGCCTGTCCACAAGCCTATGGGGCATTTTCTTGATGAATGATTGATAGGGAAGGGCCCAGGTCACTGTGGGCACTACCACCTCTGGGCTCATGGTGCTGTGTGCAATAAGAACACAAGTTGCACAAGCCATGAGGAGTAAGCCAGTGAGCAGCAACCCTTCATAACTTGTGCTCCCGTTCTTGCCTCTAGGTTCGCACCTTGAGGTCCTGCTCTGACTTCCCTCAGTGACAGAGTGTGACCTAAGACTTGTAAGATGAAATAAGTCTTCGCTTATGGTCATGGCATTTTATCAGAATAACAGAAACCCTAACTAAGACAATTATCAACACGATAAATTCTGGAAAATACTGGCTTTCAGGATACCATTTGGCTCAGTCTGCAATTCTCTATCCGCACCTCAGATCATACCTGTATCACAACTCAAACTTGAGCCAGGCTGAACCATGGACATTACCCAAAACGTCTAGGCCTCCTGTTAGCCTCTACATGGCATTTGCATAGTCTAGTCTGTTGTTCCCTGCAATGCCTTTGAACTGCACACCCTAAGGTTTCCAGTGTTCAATGCCAGGTCACCCTTCTAGACTTAGCTGGAACTGTTCCCTAGCCTTCCTTGGGCTAGAGAATATTAGCAACAATATTAAAAGCTGTTATTGATGTGTACCTCCAAGGTATTGTCAGCTCCCATCTTCCGAAACTCAACCACTACACAATAACTGCCCCCCCGTTTTTAAATTTTTCTCTTCGCCTAAAATTGAAGGGCGTGATTGTGTCTTATTGCACACCCAGTACTGAACAAGGCGTCTACATCCTAATAGAGAGCAGGAAGGTTTGTTTATGAATACATAACTGATAGCTGCCTGGTCACACAATTAACATTTATTCAGTGTCCATATGTCCAGTACTGTTCTCTGTGAGACATGCACATATGCATACCAATAACGCATATTTGATAATTACAGCCATTTTGCTGGTGAGAATAATAAAGCACAAAATTTAGCAACTGAACCAAGATCACATGGCTAGTAAATGCTCCAGTTGAGGTCTGACCCTTAGCAGGTGACCCTAGAGCCTGCAAGTTCCATATGCTGTGTTTCTACCGTAAAAAAATACTGAGGAGAAAGTGATAACAGGAGAGGGAAAAGATTTGCTTTGACCCCCCATTTAGGGGGATATAGCACATCCTGGTGGGAAAAGCATGGCAGTAGAGGAATCATGTAGCTGTGGCAACCGTAGCTTGCTCACATCTGGGCAAATCAGGAAGCAGAGAGAGATGGTGCCTGTGTGCAGATGGTTTTCTCGCTTTTCCCATTGTATTCAGCTTGGTGCCCGGCCCATGGGAGTGCTCCCTCCTTCAAAGTGGGTCTCCCCTACTCTGTCTCTACTCTTTGTGAACTCTCACAGGCATGTATCTAAAGTTGTCCTTCACTGACGCCCTCAGGCCTAGATGTTTCTTAATCCAGTCATGTTGAAAAATCATCTGAGACAGCAAGCTAGTGTTTCTCTCAGCTACTTCTGTGGGTATGTAAAAACTGACCAGACAGCCCAGTACTCAAGCACAGAAAACAAAAACTTTAAGTACCATCACCCACCTGGGGGTAATATGCCATTAACCCTAGCCATGTCAGTGGGGAACAGACAGCAATGTGAATGTTCAACTTGCAAACCCCAAAAAGGAGAAGGAAAAAGTTCAAGTGAGCTTTTAAAGACACTCACTGACCAGCACAGACTTTGGAACACAAATAAGGTATTTCTCAAAAGGTAAAATGCCTAAAGAAGTTTGTCATAGACACTCTTAAAATAGTTGCCTTTTGGAAGCCATTCGCTCACACAGCACATGAACGGATTGTGTTCCCAGTGCACTCAGCCAGGTAATATGCAGGCACCAGTGACACTAAGGTAAGAGAAACAGGCACGAGCCTGCCCTCAAAGGCCAGAATCAGAGGAAAGCCCAAACCACCCATGGCATGTCTCGGTCATCACTAAAGAGAAGTGTCTCTTGCTTGCTCACAAGCCTGGCTTTTTGCTTGCAATGTTGAGTCAAAACCATGCGGTTCCATCTCCTCCTCTGCACATTATAATGCTGCCTTCCTCACAGGCTGAGCCACTCGCTCTTTCACCTAACAAGCCTCTCTGGAGGTCTGCCATTTGCAGGAACTGGAACACAAACACAACCAATTCAGTCTGTGGCCTTCACAACTTCTTGTAGGGGTGAGATGTATGATGCACAGTCCATGTTTTGTTCCCAGGGCCCGTTGGGCATTTGGTAGGGATAAGCATGAAATATTTGTTAAGTGAATTAAGGTTAAATTTTTTCAAATATCACAGGGTTCTGGGCTAAGCACAACACATGATTGGCAGCTTATTCAAAATTGCCTGTGAGCATTTACTCTGGACCTGCAAGTAGTAGCCTAGAGATTCATCAGGGAACAAAACAAAGACTCCATAGAATTGTTCCCCTGATTTTTTTTTCATTGTATTGAAGGAAAACAGATAACAAGTGAATAACTAAATATATGATTTAAAATCAAGCAGTATTAGGTATTAAAGAAAAAACTGACCAGAATGAAAAATCAGAATTTCAGGGGCAGAAACTATAGCCAAGAGCCAACAATCCACGTGTACATATTTTGATCTTGTAAGGATTGGGTGTGGGTGAATGTGGTGCCTTCTGGGGTTGGTTCCTTATGGAATTAGGGTTCATCCAACCCCCCCTCTCCATACATACATACTAGACATTGAACCTCCATTCATACATGCTAGGCAAATGCTCAGGCTTCCAGACTCAGCTCACAACTCATTTTTTTCCATTCGCCTCAGGTTCACCAGCCCAGTTAGAAGTCTCTATTCTACTCTTCTGCACAAAGCTGCTGGAGGCTAAGGGGTTTAGATGCCATCCGCTCGGTAACCAGATGCGTTAGCGATGATGTTGTCCTCATAAGGCTGTGCTGAGAATTCAAAGGGAAAGTATAGTAAAACAATAAATAGTAGTTACTGCATATACATGCATGTATTGGATGCTAGGGACTCAACCCAGTCCTTCAGGGCTATGCTCTCCTGCTATGCTGTCCGGTTAACCCCACATCATGTATATGTTTAAATATTATCACTAAGACTTCTACTGTGAAAAAGTTAGCAGAAAGTCTGAGAAGAAAATGTGTGATAATAGGAGGATATTCAGTTGGTGACCAGAAATAAAAAGGAAGGCAGAATTAAACTTTATTAACTGCTAACCATGAGGTTGACTCTTAGACCTCTTTAATCATTTGTTTCACCCAGCCATGTCTAGGGAGTGAATCAGACACTGTTGTCTTCATTTTTTAGAGGCTGAACTTCAGATAACATTTGTATCTTATTCAAAGCCATATGATTCCTAACTAGTAATTTTACCTCACTACAAAAGCCTACTTTCTTCCCATTTGACACAAGAGTCCCTGTGTCTTACCAATTCACAATTGAAAAGTTAATTGTTAATTTCAAGAATTAAGAAAAGAAAAGCCCAGGGGAGGAGGACCTCCCGTATCAGTGGACTTGGAAAGGGACAAGAAGGAGATGAGGGAGGGAGGGTGGGATTGGGAGGGAATGAGGGAGCGGGATACAGCTAGGATACAAAGTGAATAAACTGTAACTAATATTAAAAAAATAAAAATTAAAAAAATAATTAATAAAAATACAAAAAAAAAATCCCACTCGAAGTCAAATTAAATTCTAAGTTATTAAGCTCTAAGAAACTTCATTCCAGGGATAAGGATGATTTTGTAAAAATATTTCAGAAAAGCCACACCACTTCATGGCAACATCCCAGGTATAAACAACCTAAACTCTCGCAGCCTTTATTTGCACATCCACAAAAAAAAAAAAAAAAAAAAAAAAAAAAAAAAAAAAGTGGTCACAATTCCCCCACAAAACTGCTGTGAGTTTTTTTTTAAAAAAACTTTTTATTGGTTCTCTGTGAATTTCACTACATGCACCCCAATGCCATCCGTCTCCTGGTCCCCTCATACTCATCTTCCACTCTCACAACCTCCCCCCTTCCCCAACAGAGGGAAAAAAATCTCATTGTGGAAGCTGTAGTCTGTCACAATTGGTCACACAGTATATCCTTTTGTCCACACTTCTTTGCTTGCAAATGTCCATTGCAATGAGTCATTGGTCCACTACGCTTATCAATACTGGAACCTCACTGGGACTCCTCCCACATATCCTGTTCTTGCCCTGTGTCATGGAAATGCTGTAGTTTTGTATCTGTAGAACAAGCCCCTTCATGAACTCCAGCAGTGTATCGATGTTGAGGTGGTCCAATTCAAAGCCCTGGATCTGGCCCTGAGAGTTATCTGAGCTGGTAGCCTGAGAGCTCTCCCGCACCCACACCATCCGGGTGAGCTCTCCTGCCCTGCCCCAGATGGCCCATCCAATGCTACCAGCAAGAAGCAGCAAGAAGCTTTCCCACTCTCGGGTCCTCAGGGCTGGGTCATCCACACCCACACCATCAGGGCCAGCTCTACTGTGCTGCCCAGGCAAGATGCAGGGTCCACTCTCCCAACTGCTGCAGCAGGCAAAAGACAGAACTAGTTCTCCCACTCTCAGGACCCCAGACCCAGCTCTCCCACCTGCCATAGGTGACAAGAGACGAGGAAGGGAAGGACATCTTTCCCCATTGCACTTTAGACAAGAGTCAGGTTCGGCTCTCCTGCACTCTTGTCCTCAGGGCTGGCTAACCCTCAACCCTCACATCCAAGGCCAGCTCTACTGTGCGCCCAGGTGAGGGGCAGGGCCTGTTCTCCCAAGTGCTGCAGCAGGTGAGGGACAGGGGCAGCTGTCCTGCTCTCACATGCTTCCGTGCCAGCTCTTCCAAGGTCTCCAGGAGAGGGATAAGACCAGTTCCGTACGGCCCTCAGACATCAACATGTCCCCAGGAGGCAGCCCAGATCAGAGACATCAACACCTGGCCTTTGGTGGTAACAGACCCCTGCTACTGCAGCGCCATGGACCCAGATATGGCCCTCCGTAGCAGCACAGGACCCCACCGTGGTCTCAGGTGACATCACTGGCTACTCACATCAGGCTGTTCCTCATGACCCTCAAGCCTTCGTTCATTGTGCCCACATCCTCTGTTTTTCTTTGTCTTCCATTTCTCTACCACTTACTTGCTCCTCTTAGTGGCACCAGGGGTCTCTGAGCGTCTGGGGTCATCTCGCCGGTGGTCTCAGGAGTGCTATGCCCTTGCCTAAGCATCATGGCACTTGGCAGTAGTCATCTCAGGCATGGTCTGTCCCAACCCCAGGCCTGTGTAGTGATGACTGGTGGTCATCTCAGGCTAGTTCCATGGTGCTGGACTGGTGACTGTCTTGAGCTCCCCCAGGCCCACGCGTGAGGCCCTATGGGCAGGCAGGTGTCATCTGTCTTGGGCTCACTCCCACCTGGGGCCAGCAGTCCAGGTAGGGTTCTTCTAGTCTTGGCTCACTCCCTGCCCTGGGAGCCTGTCTGGGCCTGTGCAGCAGGAGACTTGAAGTCATCTCAGACTGTGGTCTGTCGGGCTCACTTTTTTCAGGGAGCGTGAGGCTACTCACTAATCATTCAGGTGCTCAAGGGTCAGGACGAGGAGCACAGACACAGCTTCTCTCCTTTCTGCCACCTACTGTTGCAAGCGTGACACAGCAGCCACGCCTGCAGTGCCTCTAGGGGCAGGGGAGACTGCTGCGAATGTAAATGAGCTCATGTAGGGGACACCCACTACAGTGCCCGCTTTTAATCTAAATCTTCAAATCAGCCCTGCTGGAATGGTTTGAAAACCCCTCAATGTCAGAAGCCATTGAAATGGTAATCTAGCTTCTAATAGTCACAGTTTCTTCTGTAGACACAAGGAATTGTTTCTTTGAGCAAAGCCTTCTGGGGAATGAGGAAAGGCAAGGGAGTTCACCTTCCTTTTTTTTGTTGTTGTTGTTTTTATAAGTAAAGAATAAACGGGAAGACTCTAGAGGCTGAATTAACTTCATAACCCAATATCCTCAAGTTGTTATTCTGACCTGCGGTGGAAAGTGTCTTAACTTTTACTGTGTGCGGATAAAGACACATGCGTCTGCACACCCCTGTACACACCACACACACACACATATAACACACCCATCCATGCATGCGCATACCTAGGTGCACATGCCACACACATGCATGCACACATAGGCATACCTACCGCACACACATGCGTACTTGCCGTACTGCCACACTCTCACGCAGCCGTGGGCAGTAGATGTGTAAACAGCTACATACTAAGCTTACTGGCTTGTAAATCAACTGCCATTTGGAGAGAAACAAGAATCCTAACACAACTATAAAAAAAAAAAAAAAATTCCCAGAGACACAAAATCAGTGTTTTCCCACGTTGCCTGATAAGATCTCCTAGGAACTGCTTCATCCTCTGTGGACAGGGGTAAGAAGTGCTCACTCTAGCTTATTTTTAGGATCAAGCGAAACCCAAATTACTATTCAAACCCAACTTGCAAATGTAAATACATTCCTTCTCTCCCAGTGAGGCTACTAATTTTGGACCCGAGTGATTTGGTCAAGTCAGCTAACAATCATTAGACAATTCCCTTATGTGAAGAATATACTACTATAGTTAAAATTCTTTTTTTTTTTCTTAGCTTTTTTGAGATGGGATCGCATTCTGTAGACCCAGCTCTCTGGAATTCAGTATGTAGTCCAAGTTGGCCTCACACTCATGACAATCTTTCTACTTCAGCCTCCCTAAATTCCGGGATTACACGTGTAAGCCACAATGCCCAGCTCTCCTATAGTTAATTTTTAAAATTCAAAGGTTATCGCTACCTCTTGAATGTGTCTGTCTCCCTGAGCAGTGGTGACAATATTTGAATGGCATTAGGAAAATCCCCCTTTGAACAGGAAAGAGGAAATGATGCTGTGTGTCGCTTTGGCCTGTGATTTAAATCAAACTCTATATGACCCGAGGAGCCTCGAGCTGTTCTGCACTTTGGTGCCTCTTGTTATAGAGAATTACCAAAGGGCAGAGAAAGGGAGCTGCAAGATCAGGGAAAGACAATACAGATGGAGACTGTCTGAGGAGCAGTGCTCAGGGAGCCAGCAAACCCTTTCTTAATGCTGTGTCCCTTTGCACACTTCTCTCTCAGTATTAACAGCTCTCCTAGGCAAGTCATTCCCACTTACAGACAAGGAAACTAAGGCTCAATCTAGTGAGCAAATGATCGGGGACATCTGGGGATTTTACTATCGATTTACTCTTTGACAACTCCATATGCATATATGATACATCCTGGTCACACTTGCCCTACTTATTCTCTTTTGTAAACATTTGGGTCTTCTTTCATTCATTCATTATGTATAGCAATGCTGATGATACATTGCACAAGTGAAAGTAAGAGAACAATGAGGGGGGAGTAGGGTCTCTCTTTCCACCATGTGGGTTTTGGGAATGACACTCAGGCCAAGGCTTGGCCACCGAGCTCTGTGCTTTCCCTCCTCCCACTTCTACCAACTCCCACCTCCTCCAAAGTCCCAATCTTATTTTCATGCTAGGTGGCATCTAAGAGCTAAGTGGCATCTAGCGGCTAGGTGACATCTAGGGGCTGGGTGGCATGTAGGGGTAGATGGCATCTAAGGGCTAAGTGGCATCTAGAGGTAGGTGGCATCTAGGGGCTGGGTGACATTTAGGGGTAGATGGCAGATAATAGCTTATCTGTAACAGGGAGAGATATTCTTCTCCCCTGGACTGGAGCCTTGCATTAATTCTGCCTGTCTCTATGTGACAGAACGTCCCACAGAGGAAAGCTGTGGGCTGATCCAGATGCCAAGTGACAGACGAAGGGTGCCCGGAGAAGGATGGGCCAAGGAATAGAGTGGCCCTTGAGGTCTGACTGATGTCTAGTCTCCATGCTCCTGAGAAACCTCTGTAATCTGCAAATTCTTCTTTAGCCATAAGAAAGGTCAAAAACCTAATAGAACTGTTCCCCTGCACAGAGTAGTCTATGAATGGAGTCGGGGAGAGTCACAGTGAGAACCAAGCTGCATGGAGAGTTTTAACCAAGCTACATCAAAAAACATCATTCAGTCCTCAACAATGTCAGCAAACAGGAGGCTCTAAGCCATATCTGGGGGTCTCCAAGGCCAAGTCTTCTATACAGCTAAAACATTGGTGGCTTAAGACCATGTGGCTCCTAACCCGTGCTTTTATTATTTTACCATTTTCTCCAAGAGCAGAGGTCACCAACCCCACTCTGACAGCCAGTACTCAGGACTCCTTGTGACCTAAACCACATACTCAAACCCAGGCCCTTTCCCAGTGAAAGTGAGCTGGGCAAGGGACATCACCATAAGACCACCAGTCTGTAACAAGACCACTGTGACCTCCGTGTCCCAGCCCCAGGCAGGTCTTCAAAGTTCTTCATACTGGTGTCAAGAGTCTGGATTCTTCTACCACGTGGTACCATCACATTACCGGCCTGGTAGCTGAGACACACAGGGAAAGACAACTGGAAATACCATGGAAAAGTTGGAAGAGCCAGACCTGCGTACAGGAAACACCCTTTCCAACCAAAGCGTGGTGGCACAGGCCTGTAATTCAAGCATTCAGGTGGTTGGGGCAGGAGGATTTCTATGAGTCAGAAGCCAGCCTAGGCTGTAACCTTGAATTCCAAGCTAGGCTAAGATGCATAGTGAAACCATGTCTCCAGAGAGAGGGACAGACAGACAGAGAGAAAGAGAGAGCCTCACTTGTGAATGTAGGTATCCAGCCAGGATGTGACAGCAAAGGATCAGAAAACAAAGAAACCATATTCACAAAGAGGTCAACAGCCTGCCCTGAGACTGTACTCTGGATAGCCATCCACCAACTCCAGAGCAGTGACGCGCCCAACAACCACCAGGGACAAGAAGTGCTAGGCAAACTGTCATTCCATGTACAGCCTTCCCCAGAGGACTTGGCCCCTCCCTACATTTCGGCTCCAGCCTGGCAGCAGCTGCTGCAGTGACTAATTCTAGGCACTTCCTTGTTGTCAGGTTTCAGCATCCTGACTTCCTCCTGCCTGAGCAGCTCTGGCTGCTGAAGACAGATATTAATCTTCAAGGAGAAGGGCAGCCTCGTGGGAAGCCTTCTGACTGATTCACAGCCAGGACTAATAGCGACAGCCAAGCTGCCCAGTATTTGACGAAAGGCTCCCACCTCTTGCCTAGTAAATTACTGACTGCCTCTATTCCCACCCTCTCCCTGCTTCCCTCCTTTTCTGGATCTCCAGCACCTGAGCCTGACAAGCATCACACAGCCCAGTGTCCCAGAGCCCCAGGCACAATTCATAGGGGACAGTTGTTAACAGCTCATCCCCACTCCCACTAACCCCACTCCTGAAAAAAAAAAACCCACTAACTCTAAAAAGGAACCAAAAATCTGTAAGACCAAGCTGGCCTTGAATTCCAGAGCTCCACCTGCTTCTGCCTCCCAAGCACTGGGAATAAAGGCGTGAGCCACCACCATGCCTGACAGCAGTCTGTATTTTCTAATAAGAGTTCCACCTTCTTCCTGATCATCACTACAGGTTAGAAGGCACCAATAACCTTTGCATGTGGCCACGCAAAATAATTTCTGGATATTTCTTAGAATTGTGCTTGCAAACACAATTCCATATAGCATTTAATCCCATGTTCTCAGGGTCCTATTAGCAGCTGGCATTTGTGTAGTTACTTAACCGTCACTTCGTGCCAGGCTTACAATCAACCTGGGTCTAAGCAGAACCTGGACTCAAAGGTTACAGACTTAACCAGGAGGAAATGAATAGAGGTCAAGATCGAATCCTCACTCCCCTGCAAGTCTGTGGCTTCTGTCCTCATCTTTTCCTTGTTCGGCATTCCTCATGGGGCTGCAAAGGAATGGGGATGGTGCCGGAGGAGGCAGAGTATGTTGACTGGGAAAATTCAGACGTTTCTTCATGTGCATCCCAGCCACCTGGGACACCTTCCTTCTGGATGTAGAGGAAGGACAAAGGTGCCACAAGGAAGGCTGGGCAAGCAGCTTGGTGAAAACAGGAGAAGAGGGGCAGGCTATGACTTTGAACAAGCTCACTGGTGGCTACCCAGGAAGGGCCAGGACTCTTAACTAAGAGTTAATTTTCAAGCAAGTGGCTTGAAAATTATTAAAGTTGCAAGAAAGTTAGCCCACAGCCACCAGCTACAGCACCAGTTACTCAAGGCCAGGGGTCTTGGCCTCTGCCCCTTCTGCTCTTCAGCTGATGTGAAAGTCTGATTCCAGCCCCTTCCCTTGTCTCTGACCATCAGCCTAGGCAAGGAGCCCCTGACTACTGAAGTTATTAGCATTAAAGCTCGTTGTATTAATTGTGTCCCTTGGGACATAGTGTGAGCCCCATAAAAGTGTGCAGGAGGCCAGGCTCGGCTCCTCCTTAGCTCAGCTGAGTGCCTGCTCCCTCAGTTTTCTCTTCTCTGTCTCTTCTCTTCACTTTAAGCCTCCCCTTCTCTCTGTCCCTCCCTCTTTACTTTTCTCTCTTCTTTCTCTCTTTCCTGTTTCTCTTTCTATTCTTTTCACTTTCTCTCATTTTCCTTTTTCCTGGTCCTTTTAGTTCTCTATTTCTCTTTCCCCTTCGTTCTCTTTTTCTTTCTCTTTTCTCATCCTCTCATTTTCCCTTTGTGCTTTCTCTTTCCTTTTCTTTTCCCCCTTTTCCCATTTCTTTGCCTCTTTCTCTTTTCTTTCTTCTTTTTCCCTTTCTGTTTTTCTTTTGGCCGTGTTTCTTCTCTTTCTCTTTCTTCTTCTTTATGTCTGCCTTTTTCCCCCTTGTTGTCCCTTACACACATAAACACTTCACAGAATCAGAATCTCTTCCAAGAAGGTTCCCTCTGTTGTCGTAACCCTCTCACCACTCAGTGTTTCTCTTAAGCATCTAACTCTTGAACTCATGCTGCAACTACAGGCACACATGCAATACTCAGATGAACATTCATTTCCTGTCACCACAGGCTGAGGCTTAGGAGGCAGAGCGAATGCAGCACTCACACACTTGCCACTCCAGCCAGCTCTTATCAGTGTCCTGTCTTATCATTATTGGGGAGCTATAGTCTACCTTAGGTAGATGGGTGGTGCATGATCCTACCCAACTACCTTTCCGTTTCACTTGTGTTGTTGTTGTTGTTGTTTTCTCAGTTCTGAGGCTCAAAATATGCTGAGATGTTCCCAGAAACCACAGCTATAGCTGTGGCTATGGCTGCAGCAGTTACATGGGTTTAGTGAGAAATGAGGACACTAGCTCCTGGATCTGTACATGTCAGGTTTCCACATGCTGCCTTTGCTGTCTGAGTTAGACACACACACACACACACACACACACACACACACACACACACACACTGCACAGCAGCAGCATCTTTTGAGGAGTCAGCCACACAGACAACTACTGGTGGGATAGGTGAACTTTAGGCATGGCTGATCCAGTGGCGTGATGGAAGGACCCCCAGGTAGGAAGACTGGCTGCAGACTAGACCGATTCCTGCAGCAGGTCTGGAGCTGTTCCTCCCAAGCAGAAGCTGACAGGGTACTGGTGGTAGCCAGTAGAGAATGTATCATCCATGTTGGGGTCTGTTCTGTGTTAGAAAGTTCATAGCCTGAAGGGCCCTGAGAGCCTCCCTGAGCAGCTGGACATCTGCCACGGCATCCCTGGCCCGGTTCTGACAGCAGCTGTCGACACAGCTCCTCTCACACTCCTCACTGCCATTTAGGGGTAGCAGGTGGACTCGGGAAGAAGAGCTGGCCTAGAAGGCAGAGTGAAAACAATAAGCCATGTGCTCCTCCCAAGACAGGAAGTTGAGCCCGGGTCCACCCCGCCCCCCACCACCACCGCAGTTGAGAATTAGAGGGCAAACCTAAAATTGGATGAAAGATTGAAAGTTTAATTTAAGTCAAATCAAAATGCTTAGAACTCCCAAAATGTGGCTGTTGTGATCCTTGACAAGCTAATATTTCCACATGAGATATTATCTAGGAATTGAAAAGAGGTTCGCAGCAGAATTACCTTGAAGAGTCACAAAAGGAGAGGGGATAAAAATAAACTTTGAGGGGGTACACTCTGCCTCATTCTTCATGTAGGCAGGTTACAACTGTAGGTCAGATGGGCTCATACGTAAGGTACGCAGTAATCTTAGAGGAGTAGTTAAATGACAAGTGATCTGGGAAGAAAAGCCAGAAGTGAGGGCAGCGAGAACAGGCTGGCTCAGGATGGGCGAGCGGCATCAGCCTACCTCCCAATGTTTGACTCTCCACATCCCGTGCTGGGCAGGCTGAGAGTCCAAAAGATGATGGTACCCTAAGAGTTAAAGAGCCAGTCAGGAAGAAGCAAGCCTGACTCTGGGTGGTCACAATAACACACACAAGGCGAACAGAGTGGGAGCAGAAGTCAAAAAATTTCACCAAAATCATGGGGTTTGTGGCACTTTGAATGAGAATGGCCACATAGTTCATATGTTTGACTATTTGGTCCCCAGTTGGGAAATTGTTTGGAAAGGATTAGGAGGTATGGCCTAGTTGGAGGAAGTGTGTCAAAGGGGGTGGCCTTTGAGGTTTCAAAAGCCCATGCCATTCTCAGTTCCTCTCCATTCCTCTCCTCTTCTCTTCTCTCTCTCTCTCTCTCTCTCTCTCTCTCTCTCTCTCTCTCACTTGTGGATCAGATGTAAGCTCTCAGCGACTACTCCAGTTCCATGGCAGCCTACCTGCTGTCATGCTCCCCACCCTAATAGTAGTGGATTTACCCTCTGGAACTGTAAACCATCAATTAAATTATTTCTTTTATAAGTTGATTTGGTCATGGTGCTTCTTCTCAGCAACAGAAAAGTCACTAAGACAAAAGTTCAGAGAGGTACTCATACACAAAGGCAGGACATTGGAAGAAAAAAACAATAAAGTACAAGGCAAAACCAGTGGAGATGGAGATGGAAGAACAGTGAGGTGGGAAACACAGTACCATGAGTGTTTCCCAGGAAATGTGCCTCTCTGCTCGCTCCTTCACAGACTCAAATGCCTTTGTTTTCATAGCACTCTATGGCACGTCCTAATTTAGTCTCTGCCCCAAGCTTATATAATTATAAATTTATTTTCCCATCTCCTTTTTTTCAGGTCCAGAGGAGAACGTCTCTAAGAACAGGAATGTAGCCAATGTTCCATGAGTGAGTGAAGGATGGGATGAATGAAGTAGTCCATAGGTGGAGCAGACTGGTTTCTGGCCACTGCACAGATTCGACATTTGCTTAACAACAACTGGAATTCAGTGGTTGCTGGGTGGAGGACAGGGAATGATGGCCGCCTAGTGAAGCCTGGATATGAGACAAAGGTTAATTCCTTCACAAAGGGAAAGGGGAAAAAAAAAAAAAAAACAAGAATTTTCTCAATTGTGGTGAGCCCAGGACAGAGAGATCCTACAGGAGAAAACACCATAGGGCCCAGAGGGATGTCGCAAAGGAAGGTAGAGGTCCAAGAAAGCAGAGGTCAGCTGATCTTGCTCTTCTATAATGTTTCACAACTGACCCTGAGGTATTTGCAACAGAGGGTCCAGCCAAATTAATGCATGTATGAACTCTGTGTCCCCGATGACTCAAGGGTGGCCATCTTTCTCTGGTGTGCTGTGATAAGAAGTAGACAAAGCACATTCACAGGGTGCATGATGCAGCTCCTACTGAAATGGCTCTTCTGAATCACAGCTATGGAAGAATTACATCATTTGTGAACACACACACATGCTCAGAATACCTTCAAGTACATTTCTTCAAATTGAAATGCAGCCTTTAAATCAGAGAGAGTATGTCAATGTCAATGAGATGCAATGGGTTCCAACCATGAAAGGAACAAATCTAAACTCCTATTTCCAGGCACATCCATATTTCCATAGAAAATAAAGAGGGATAGACAGGGAGAGTGGTCAGGTGCCACACCCAGTATAATTGCAGATCTCCGAGTCCCATGCCAAGATTCTGCCAAACCGTATGGCATCCAAGAGATGGGAATTAGCTTTGGGAAGGGGAAAGCATATGGAGAGGGAGGGAGGGGTTTGGGAGGAACTGCATAGGAGACAGACTTGCTTTTCCAGTGGAGGTCTGCTTCACCATCAGACTGTTGAAGCAGAAACATGCTGTTTGAAACAACAAAAAGAATGTCCTTCGTATTGCTTTTTTAAACCAATAATTGCTTACTAAAGGGGTGACCACATACAGGCCAGACCCTACATACATATAAAGTCCAGACACAGGAGGGATACATGCAGAGAAGGGAACCCCAGAAGTCCAGATCTTCTTGGGTGCTGTCAAAGGCATCTGGCAGAAGTAATTTTATTGCTTGCTTCAAGACCCAAACTACATGTTTTGCAAGTATAATTTTTATTATTTCTTTGGGGGGTAAAAAAAGAAGTATAGACATAAAATTAAAAGTTAGCATATTTTAGTGTTTTTTTGCCAACTGTTTATGGGGGAGGGGTGTCAGAGTTGGTTCTTTAAATTATGTATTTTTAAATGGTCATAAGTAATTTAGAAAGAAAGAAAGAAAGAAAGAAAGAAAGAAAGAAAGAAAGAAAGAAAGAAAGAAAGAAAGAAAGAAAAATAAAGCTATCATGGAAAATCAAAAGGTTATTGCTATTGGGTAAATAAAAGCCAATCTAGGACATTCAGAAATGAAGGTCAGAGAGAACTGGGCTACATATTGTAGATCCAAGCAGCAGCCTATCTTTCCATATTTAACACAAGAGTAGGCCATAAATCTAACAATAGTCAGATGCTGGGTTCCCATAGGCATTTCTTGATTCAGTAAGATATGACATTGAGCAAGTCTTCTCTTAAAGTTAGAGTTTTGAGGAAACCTTCAATCTATCTGACACTATACTAATCTTCATAATTATGTATTTTTTTAAAAATCGTCATTACAACCATGAGGCCGTAGGAATTATTATCCTGAGTTCAAAGTGTGGAGGCCGTGGCCAAGAAATGGTTTCTAACTAACTTCTGCATGGCTACATAGAGTCCTGGGACATGATTATCTAGGAGTGGAGTGGATAAAACTGTAGTGAACGGGGCCAAGTCAGAGGAGCAACGGAGGAAGAGAGGCAGTCAGGGTAAAACAATGGCTGGGATATGTGATATCTGGCCTCACTTACCCCCACTTTATCAAGAGGTTAAAAGACTTTGGATGTTGGAAAAAAAATGCCTCGGGGTTCAAACACAAGTAAGTGAGATGGTGTTGGTGGAAATGATGCCTTGGGATGGGAATAGAACTATGATGATTGTTATGATTAATGATGAGGATGGATGAGAAAAAGCATAATACCATGATGATGATGATGATGATGATGATGATGATGATGATGATGATTATCATGACCATGATCACCATGATGTATCATGATGGTGGTGATGGTAGTGATAATTGTGATGATAAGGATTATTGATAAATATGGAGAAGACATAATAAGTTGATAATGGCGATGATGGTGGTGGTGATGGTAAGCACAATTGTGGTGATGGTCATAATAACTAACAGTGAACATGTGAGCATGAAAGTGATAACTCAATTCCATCTACTGAACTCTATCTACGTAGTAGATATTGTCAAGAGATCTTAGTCCTTTTTCTCCTCTTAGTCCCACTCTCACCTTGTGAGGCTGACATTGTCATTTTCCTGCATGGCACAGATAAAGAAACTGAGAATGAGTGCCTCATGGGTAACACACCTAGTATAATAATGCTGAACCCAAAACCTAGGCCTAAACACAGCCGGGCTACACACTAGTATGCTGCCTGCCTTTTTATAGAAATTTAGTCATGAGCCCAGAGTCCAGTGGGAGCTAGCATCCTGCAGAGCCTCTAAGAAGGAATTCAACCACAGTAACTCCTAAAGCCCCATGCAGGCATGAAACTTTATGGCCACAACTTTGTCACTTTCACAGAAAATACATCCAAAGTATGTTTGTCTTTTAAATTTTGTTACTCTTGTTCTTTTTACAGCCCAAAACTTGTGAACTTTTATGATTTTTCTGTTACTTCAATAGTTAGTCATGTATTGTGCTGGAGGAAAATAAAAACTTTTATTTTTCTTTACCCTTTTTTAAACTCCATTCTTCTACCTCGAGTGCATCTTGAATTCATTTTGCTGCGTAGCAGTAATGAAATTTTAGATACCTGACCTAGCCAGCATTATTCCTGATAGAAAGCCACCTTGTTGCCTCTCCCTGCAAGTACAACCACAAGACAGGTTAAAGCTTTGCAGGTTCTTTTCCACTGCAGACAGTCCCCGATGATCCCTGACATTCAACTCAAGATTTTTCGACTTTACAACGGTATGCATGTACTACCCATTTTGTAGAAACTGCACTTTGAATTTTCATCTTCTCTTGGGCTATCTTTATGCAGTAAGGTCTTCCGCTGAGACCCTGAACAGTGTCACCTAGCCACATATCCTAGGACAGCATAAAACGCTAATAGTGAGGAATGGATGCTCTGCAGAGCACTGTTTACTGTTGCTAAGCTCTCGTGGCAGCGGGCTGGGGGTGTTAAACACAGACTCAGCTCTGCCTTGTCACACTCTAGCTCTCCTCTATGGTGATTTTACTGTTTTGACATGTGAGGAATCTCAGCTCTCTCGGGCTAAGTATTTTTTCTGTTCTTAAAGCACCATAAATAGGCACTTAGGTGCTATAAACAGGGGTCGGGGGTGTAGTGCCAAGCTCCATGTTTTTCAGGAAGGTCAAGCTACAAATTGCTAATGCAACGCCGACAAGAGTTTTCTTACCTTTTTCGTAGAAACTTGGAAATAAGGACATTTGATATCTGCTAACTACTTCTCGTTCTGGTTAACCTTTACTTGCCAAAAAAGTTTAAAGAAGGATCCCCCATAGACAGTTTAGGAAGGCTGAGACTCCTCAATGGACATTGGGAAGAATTCAAATACAGATGTTCCATGACTTTCGATGGGGCTATCTCCTGGTTAAACCCACTGCAAGCTGAAAACTGAAAACACCATGAGCAAAAATCAGGACAAATTTGAAACTCATTCTCAGAAATCTCCAAAAATATAGTGCATCTGTCCAAATACATTAAATTCTCATAAAGATGTGACACTCCAGCAATAGGAAAGGCTAGATCAGTGCTTCTCAACCTTCCCAATGCTGTGACCATTTAATATAATTCTTCATGTTGTGGTGACATCCAACCATAAAACTTTTTTCATTGCTACTTCAAAACTGTAATTTTGATATTGTTAGGAATCATAATGTAAACACCTGCGTCTTCCAATGGTCTTAGGCAACCCTTGTGAAAGGGTCATTTGCTCCCTAAAGGTGTCACATGCAACCCACAGGTTGAGAATCACAGGGCTAGATGACTGGAAACTAAACTGTTGGCCTGAGGATACAGATCAGTAAGAGAACATAGGAACAAAGCTTTAGGTTCAATCCTCAGCACTGAAATTAAAAAAAGAAAAGAAACGGGAATCAAAGCTGTAACAGAAGCAGGAAAATTCTTCAGAAAATCAATTTGATAAAATGGAAAGTGAATGAAAAACTCTAACTTCTAAGAAGTTTTTAATGTAAGAAAAGAAGAGAGACATGAGAAATATACTGAAGAAATGGAGTGTAAGTGTGGAGCCTAGGAACCGTAGGGCCAGGAGCCATGAGACCTGGGGTGGGGGGCGTGCAAAGCAAGAGTGAGGTCAAGACTTGTCCAAACCCCTAAAATCCCATCTTGAGACCAGCAAGAGTAGGACTGTTCTCTCCCTGTTCTAGGCCTGCATGTTCCAGAGCAAGTAACTTTGGGGTGGTCAAGTAGCCTGGCAACCAGATAGCAGACTAAACTTTCTGTCTCCTTATAAGGTCTCGTCCAGCAAACACTTGGAATTTCTCTTCATGCAAATAAGGCATTCCCAGAACCTTGGCCAATAATGTACACTCACCCGGAAAGCCTCTACCCATTCCCCAAAGGTTTAAATAGCCCCACCTCCTCCATTAAACAAGAGCTGTCTCTCTGAAGCCTGCCTCTCAGGAAGTCTGTTGCTTGCTCACCATTCACCACTGCCTGAGATCACTTATTTGTTTGTTTGTTTGTTTGTTTGTTTATTCTGCCTCAGGATCTGGGTTGACCATGTGTTCCTGGAGGGGCAGAGAAACAACGTCCAAAAGGTATCTAAGTATTATGTCCAAAGTATTCTAGTTTTTCTTTAACAATTTTATTCAGATAGAATTCACACACTGTATATTTCACCCATTAAAGTATACTGTGCAATGCTGAGCTGTGAAATCATTATCATAGTTCGTTTGGAATATTTTCATCAGCCAAGAGAAACCCTAGCTTCTAAGCTACTCAGCACCAATAACCCTAGACAATAATGAATATGTTTTATATCTCTTTGGTTATATCCATTCTAGACAAATCATATAAATGTCATCATACAATATGGGGGTGTACTTGGGATTAAACCCGGGGTCTTGTACAAGCTAAGCAAGCACTGTGCCAATGAGCTACACCTCTAGTTCAACAGACAGTCTTAATAGTATTTTTGAGATGAGTGTGTCTATGTGTGTGTATTTATTATACATTAACACTTATTCCCTCTATGACCAAGTTAGAGTTTGTTCTATAGATATACATTTTGTCTATTGCTTTATCAGTGGATAGACAGTTGATTTTTTTCCTTCTTTGGGATATCAGCAATAGTGTTTATGTAAAAAATAATGTATGTAGACACTTTCTTATAGTTTGATTTCCTTCCTCCCTCCCCTTCTTTTTTGGGGGGAGTGCAAGCTTCCATCTTCTGGGCTAAATTCCTCTGAGTGAACTGTTACATCATGAAGGAACTAAACTTTTAGATTTCTAAGAATTCAAAGGCTGCTCTCCAGAGGCTGCTTCATAGCAGCCTTGATTTTTCTAATGACTCATGATGCTGAGCATCTCTTCATGTGCTTATTGACCATTTGTATATTTTCTTCATAGAAATAATCTAATTAGATTGTCTATTGATTTTACATTTTGTTTTCTATTACTTTATTAGATATAAGGCTTCCAAAATTTTCTGTCCTCTCTATATTAAATTGTTCCTTCATTCTTTGACAACTTTTGAAGCAAAACAACTTTATATGAATATAGTCAAATTTATCCGTGTGGGACTAGAGACATGTCCCTATCCCAAGCACTTGATACCTGTACCTCTGGTGCTTGAAGAAATTTTTGCAAAATATGAGATTATGAAATTTTACAAGTTTGCCTTGGACCCCTTACATTCTGAGTTGTTTTCCTCTACTGGCAGGAGCTAACCCTCTATTCTGTATCATCAATCTATATATATCCTTTCGAGTGACCATGCTCCTTAGTAGCCAAGGACAGTAACCTAAAACTTCAACCTCCAACAGCTGCAAGACATTCTGTGACATTATCAATAGCTTATGAATTTCTGCAGCAGGGGACGTATGTTTATAGCCCTCATCCTTTATTCTGAACTCTTGCTCCTGAGTTTTCTCAGCTTCGGTGTGAATCAGAAACAGACAGCCTTGAATTCCATGCCCTGAAAAAAAAAAAAAAAAAAAAAAAAAGTTTTGTTATTCTGAGAAAAAGGATCCCAAGTAAGGCTCTGCAGTAGAGACACCCTGGCTGAAGCCACTTGTTTCGTAGCTTCAGTTACTTCTTCACTCAGTTGACGGTGCCAGGGGCAGCTGCAGAGGCATGAAGGGAATTAGAAAATTGTCAAGTTGTTCGATGAACTCTCCTTCAGAGGCACATCCCATATACTAGGCAAGTGGATCCAACCAGATGCTGTCTTTTGTAAATGTTCGCAGTATTTTGTGAGACTGATGGGAATCCCAGACCATCACAACTGATACCTACCATGCATGGTTTGGGTTGACTTTCTAGTAAAATAGACACAATACTATATATGTTTTCTCTTTTTTTCCGTTTATTTATTTAATCACTATACAAACTGGTCCCCTCCCCCTCCCTCCTCTCCTCTCAGTCCCACCCTCATGCTCCCTTCCCCCATTCTCCCCTCTCCTTCACAGAGAAGATGAGGCCCCTAACAGCTACCAAGGCACCTTGGCATCTCAAGTCGCAGGAGGACTAAGCACATCCGCTCACACTGAGACCAGACAAGGCAGCCCCACTAGGGGAAAGGGATCAGAGGCCAGTAACAGAGTCAGAGACAGCCCCTGCTCCCATTGTTAGGAGACCCACATGCTGACCAAGCTACATCTGCTGTATATATATTCAGGGGCTCAACGTCCAGCCATGCATACTCTATGCGTAATAGCATGCTTTGTTGGCCTTTATTAAGGCAATTATATGGTCATTTAAAAAAAGTATTACTGTAACAGCTATAATATCCTATTGCAATGAATTCCTCAAAGTAATCCTGTCCACTGAAAGAGAAAGTATAAGGTTCTGTTGGGAAATCTTTTGTTCTGTCTCTTTAAAAGATTGAAGGTTTTGAAATAAATAATTTTTCAAAAAAGAGAGATTGGAGATTCACGGGTTAACCTATGTACTGTCTTTGCATTTACCTCTGCTGAGAATATTAAATTATGTTGCATTTTAATTGGCTTTATGCTCAGATTCTGTGTTCTACAGCAGCCCCAGCGATAAGGGAATCTTCTGATCCTTGTCAGTCAGGGAAGAATATTCAAAATTACCCCCAACCTACAGTTGGGACTAGGGTAAGATTTAATCATTCTTCTTCTAGGAAACCCATCACTTCTTAGAGAAACTAACTCGTTGGGGCAATTGCCCCTGTGCTGCATTCTAATTCGCTGTGTGGCTTTGCCGTTGCTGTTCTGAGCCATTCATTATGTTCTCCCCACTTCTACTATAAGAATTTAGGAGTCTATATGTTTCACCAGAACTAGGTCCAATAGAATTGTCCTTGCTCTGTACATTTTTATTTGAATTTCCTTGAATTACCAAATTGGTACTCACAAATCTTAGGAAAACATTCTACTGCTGAGCTACAGTCTCTACCTCTATTTGTACTTTTTAAAAATTAGGTTCTTGACAGATGCTGAGACTCACAGCCAAACATTAAGCGAAATGCGAAAAGTTTTGTGGAAGAGTGGAGAAAAGAATAGAAAGACCAAGGGGACAGGAGCGTCACAAGAAGACCAACAGGGCCAATTAATCAGGACCCAGGAGAGTTTATTGAGATTGAAACACCAACCAAGGATCAGGCGTATACTAGACCTAGGACCCCTACACATATGTATTTGTATGTAACTGATGGGCAGGTTAGTCTTCTAATAAGATTAATAAGGGGGTTCTCTAATAAGGAGGGCAGGGGCCGCCTCTGACATGGACCCTGTTGCCTGCTTTTGGATCACTTTCCCCTGGCAGGGCTGCCTTGCCAGGCCACTGTGGAAGAGGATGCACTCAGTCCTGAAGTGACCTGATGTGCTGGAATGGGTTGGGGGAGCACTTCTTTTCTGGGGGGTAGAGGAGGTTGCATTGAGGCAATAGGGAGAAAGGGACCAGGAGGAGAGGTGGGAGAGGGCTATGATTGTGTTATAAAGTGAATGAATAAATTTGTTAAATATTAGGTTCTTTATCTTCTTCTAGTTCCAGAATATAAATATATATTCCAGAATATATATGTGTGTATGCTTTAATCATGTATTTTTTTCTGCCTTGATAAGCATCTGTAAAGAGATGCTTATCAAGGTAGAAATCTTTGTGTTATGTATCCTGTGGACACTTGAAAGTGTATGTGTTCTGTCTTTATGCTGTTACTGTAATGATGCTGGTTAAAATATTTAGATAATTTAATTACTTATTAAACTGCTGCTTCCTATGAAAACTCTGTTGAGATTTGGCATTCCCTTATACTTCTCATGTTTCTTATACATGCTTCTGTATTATTCTTTAGCATATGAGATCTCACCACTAGATCTCTCCGTTCTTTTCGGTACCTTGGTCATTTTCCCACCGGCATCTGCCTCCTCTCGAAACTTGCTAGCAGCAAACCCCCACACCCCAACCTACCTTAGGCCTGAAGAACCGGAAACCGGGTGGAGCTAGAGACAGCTCTTCAGAAGCCTCCAGGTCATTCTGACCCCATTCCAAACACAGCATCGCTGATCTAGAGCAGAACATTTAGCATTCAGAAATGATTTCTTTAAACACGGAATCTCACGCAGCACAGAGTGGCCTCACACTTGATTTGTAGTCAAAGGTGACTTTGAACTCTTGATCCTCCAACTCTGCCTTCCTAAGGCTGGGATTACAGGTGTGTACCACCACACCTATTTGATAAGGTTCTGTGAATCAGACTCCCAAGCTTCATGCACTGGAGACACAGAGCTATATCCCAGTCCAGTATGAACTGATACCAAATGGTTCGTTTAATGGCTGCTGTAGTATTATGCTTTTTTTTCCTTACTCTTCTGTTTTCCTAATATATTTTGGCATTTTATCTGTGTATCTATGGTTTGACCAAGTATACTAAGCACTTAATTTTATTTCATGATCTAATTGGAGAGAATATTAATTTAAGTAGATAAAAACTGTACACCTGTCTTCTCATATGCTTTATGCTTGGTCAATGTCACCATTATTCTTTCTGAGTTTTGTTTCTTTGATATTTCTTTCCCATTCTAATTTTTCCAATGAGCGACTCTATGTCTTAGCCTCCTACAAATATTTGGAATTCTAGCAAATTTCACTTAAAACTTTCAAAATATGTACTTTTATCAACTATAAAGACTGTAATTTTTACTATGGTCTATTAAAAAAATGTAGAAATTAGAAGTTGCATTTTCCCTGCCCTCTGGTCTCTTCTCAATCCTCCCTTTGCTTTCCATCCAGGTAGTAGTTTCCCTTCCAAAGAAGCATCATTTCTTTACATATAATCTTTGCTTCACTACAACTGTAGCTCTTGCTAGGTTGTGTTTAGGAGACTCAGAGCTCGCCGAAGGAAGATTCGCATTTCTTGGATCTGGCTACCTTGCTAAGCTGTACTAAGCACGTGTTGCATTTCATATGTATGTAAGTATGTGTGTACACTTGCAAGTATGTGTGGCGTGTGTGGCGCACATGTGTGTGCAGGTTCTCACTCCTCTGCATGCAGAGGCCAGAGGGGGGTTCCGATGTCCTGTCCCAGCCCTCGACCTTATCGCTTGTGCTGGGGTCTCTTGGTGATTCTGGAGCCTGCAGTCCTTTTGCTAGGCTGTCTGGCCAGCAATCGCCAACAACACCCTGATTTCTGCCACCCACATTTTTTGTTTCTGCTACTGTTTTTTTTTTTTTTTCACTCTTATCCGTCTTTTTATTTTCCTCCCCATAACAGCCTGGACCATTTAATGGAAAAAAAGTATCTACATATCTCATATTAGGAATTGATATTTGTAATGTTTCCTTCTCTTTTAAGATCTATTTTGGGGGAAGCAGATATGCTTAGCTATAGCACATCACCGTGCCTCCTGGGTTACAGAATTACTCCATAAACCTTGCATTGATTTTCCTAGGCTCTCAACTTTAGGAGCAAGCTTTATTTGTCCAGTACTGAAGCATTGAAGCATTGCCATGAAATAACTAGACTGGGAATAGTCGGAGACCAGGTGAGAGACTTGTGAAAGAAAGGGTGTTCTCAAATCCCTTACTTCCCATCTCCCTATCTAAAGGAGGAAAAGCATGCATCAGGCTGAAAATGGAAAGATTAAGCAACCCAAAGAACCGCAGGAGTACCTCAAAGGAGTCAGATAGGCAGAGGTTTTTGGCTGTGCCCTCTTGGAATGTATTCCCAGTCCCATGGTGTTTTGGAGCCAGAGGGAAGTGAAAATAAGGCCTAAAGCACCAAGTCAGTACCCTGCTGTAACACAGACTGCACTTGAATCCAGGCTTCCTAATGCCCACACCCAAGCCATCACTTGTAGGCACACCAGTCAGCAACCTTCATTCACATCATTCCTGCCAGAGGGTACCTACAGCTGTGCATAGGACCAGCCTTCATTCAAGAAGCACTCTTTACGTCTCCTTGCTAACTGAATGCCTCTTTATTGTGATAACCTCTCTCATGTCCTGAGAAAAACATCTCAACAAATTGACATCTTTGACATTCCTTCTCAAGTTACTCTCCTCTCCCTAAATTACCACTTCTTTCCTGAGGGTCAGATCGGTTGGTTCCTTCTCATCCACACAGCCCGTTCTCTTCATGACTCTGGTAGTCACCGGGTGTCCACTGACATCTCTGAAGAAGCATCTACTGTAAATGGACTCATGGAGAGATGGGCTTATCTGCCTCTGAGGTGAGGGGACTGTGAGATTTCTGCCTGTGCGGGTACTTGCTCACTAGCCAGCATCTCTGGAGAGTGTGTGGATGGGGAGCAGGTAGAAGGCACCATCATTGATGGCCACTGATCCCACTTGACCCCTGCCAGTAGAAAAAAAGACTATTCTGGATTGCAAAGCTGACATGGTAGCCCCTTACAGGCAGATTTCCCGATTTCTTTAGAAAATACTCTTCTCCCTTCAGTTTTTGGATAGTAAGGACCCTGTTGTTTAGGGGAATGCCTGCCTGTCAGGAGGGGGGAGGGGGGAAGGAAACAAAACCAAGGCAGCCATGGCGCAAACAGTTTGCTCAGCATCTCCAGGCAGCCCATTTCCATGGTACCCTGGACTCTGAATGATGGGAGTTCACACTCTCAGGCAAGGCTGGTCCCACCTGGCTGCTTCCCTCTGCTTGGCTTCACCACCACACCACCACAAGCAGCACTGAACCCTGGCCATCCCCACTCTTGCCTGCTCTTGAGTCTAAATATAACACATCCTCCATATTCCAGAAACACAACACTTTTGATAGTCTACAACCATCCTCACTCTTTTAGGGAACTCGCTTATTTTCATCTGTACTGTTATACTGAGTTAACTCGTTGCTATTTGCAAGGCTTGGAAAGAATGACTGTGTGGGCTCAATCTTCTTCTTATACCAAAACCTGAAAAGAAAAGATCAATGGTTCAAGTAAAAAGTACATAGCAACTTAGAAGAGTAAGAATTCTCTTTTCAGCACTTACCTTAAAAAAAAAAAAAATCATCACCTTTTCTTCATTCCAGAGTTTTAAACGTTATGTTTATTCAGTCCACATTCTATATAAAATTTAGAAAAGTCTATAGTTTTCATACTATAGCTGTATTTTATGTTTGTGTACACATATTTATAATTTATATAATCTATTTTAAAGTCATGATTTTGAAAAGGTTAGAAACACTTGGTGCCACCGTGGCAGCATATTTTTGAAGGCCCTTAGCAAACAGTTATTAGAACCATGACTGAAAGCTCTTTCCCATGAAGACATAGGGTTCAGCAGAGGTGGCTTAAGGACAAAAGAGCCGGATGAGGGAAATGTCCCAGTGTCCCTATCCAGCTTCAGAAGGAGCATGGCCACTTTGATCTGCGGGGACTTCCGTGGGAGATTCCAGCTGCCGAGACCACGGCCATCCAGAGCGCTGCTTGCGGCACGCTGAATCGGAAGTTTTTGTTTGCTTTATGCTGGAATGCTGAGGCTTACAAATAGGGTTTGTTGTTTATTTAATAATCACTAACCAGTTGAAGCATTTATTAACAATCAGCATTTATTTTATTTCACTATTTCTCTTGGCACGTTTGGCCTCCTTAACTGGAACACAGATTTCTTCTGCCACCTGGTGGCAATATTTGCCTATTGCGGGGGACAGTTTCCAAATTCAGCTGTTTATCTGCGGGGGTTGAAAATGCAACCCCAAAACAATGAGGATCTGTACGTCCTCTGCAACATACAAAGCACATATTATACACATTTCCTCCTGCAAGCGTTCCGTGTGCCTCGTGTCAACTCTTTCCGGTTACCACCTGCTGGTTTGTGTTATTGCCAACCTGACACAGCTTAGGCTCCTCACGTGGGAAGAAGGGACCTCAGCTGAGGTGTTGCTTAAATAGACTGGCCTGTGGGCATGCCTGTGGGACAACGTCTTGATGATTGACGTAAGAGGGCCGAGTCTGCTGTGGGTGGCTCCACCCCTGGGTAGGTGGTCCTAGGCTGTTAAAAAAGTTAACTAAGCATGAAACTAAGAGCAAGCCACAGAGGGAGACAGCAAGCAGCATTACAACATCAGCTCATCACAGAGGGGTCGCAGATCTGCCCACAGCATGGAGCAGCGTCTTCACACCATGGCAGACGGGGACTCCAGGAGTAGACAGGAACCAGGCTCAGGCTACGACCTCCACAGGCCTGCTCCCACTGACCCACATCTGTCACGCCTAAAGGCCTGACACTGGTTGGAGACTACGTGCTCTAACCCAGGAACCTTATTCAAACCATCACACGCAGGAAGGCAAGCCCAAGTTGCTGACAGTGAGAACTCATCCCCTGAAAGATGGAAATCTTGGTGCTTGACGGATGCCTCAGCAGCTAGAGCAGCGGTTGCTCTTCCAGAGGCCCTGCACTCAGTTCCCGGAACCCACATCTGGCAAGTCACAACCACCAGTTATACCGACTCTACATATCTTTAGGATATAGTTACATGTGTGTGCGCGCACACACACGGTCAGGGGAGGGGGGATAAAAACAAGTATTTTTAGAAGAAAATCTTCTGAAAAGTAAAAATATTGTGTTAAGAAAAAGGGGAGAGCTAGTAGGTCTACTCCACCCCACCCAGATCAAACCTAACATGCAGCGCCCTGCTTCTTACAGAAAGCAGAAAAAATAATAATAAAGCGTCATTTCCTCATTCCCCAAAGGTTTTTCTCACTGTTTTCCAACAGTCTCCTAGATACTTCCGTGACTGTTGAGCTAATCGCAGAGAGAGGTAACATAAGAAGAGGAGAGATGCTGGGACTTAAGGGGAGAAGCAGAAACTAAGGATATGAGGAAAAGACTTCTCACAGAAAACAGAGAGAAGGCCCAGGATGCAGAGGCCTGGGGGACTGGAACGAAGACTGTTTTAGGTGTTTCATGGGAAGCTAGACTTTAGTGTAGCTGCTTCATGTGGAGAGAGATGGAAAGACTGGCAGAGTCTCATCTAGGACATTGGCAAAGAAGGAGCCAGCCCCCAGAGCAAGAATTTAGAGTGTGGAGCAAGTTCCGACACATGACAAGGAGTACAAAACAGGGACAGAGGTCGAAATCCCTGACACAAAGCATGTGCCTGCTTGAAGCTGAGACAAAGTCTGCACCAACCATGACGGAATTCAAACCCTCGGCCTGCAGGGCTTCCAGACAAGAGATGTCAGTGATGGTGAGTCTGGTTCTCCTGAATGAAGGAGAGGGGAAGGCCAGAGAATCCTTTGGCCCTCCACCTGGCTGCTGACAGTTGTCACAAGGACAGTCCTAGCAAACACTTAGACTTTTCGGTAGATCCCATGAGAGGAAGGCGCTGGCTCCTCCCCTCCTGGGGATACTTAGAATTTTGGAGCACCTACTCTTACTAAGTATTTGTATTAGGTGTTTGCCTTTTATTTCAGATGGTAGTTTCTGCAAGAACTCAATAAATATTTCTTTAGCCATTTATTAAATGATTATTCAGTTTAGTAATTGATCAGTAAGTGTGTAATGTCAGGCAATCCTGATACACCTCACGGTCCTCTCCGCCATCCTCTTCATCACTCACCTAGGTTTGTGCAGTGGTGACCTCTCTTCTTACCTTGGCCTCCCCTTCCATTCGTTCCTCTTCTAACATTTAAGTCACATTTCCCCCAGAGCTCAGAGCTCAGAGCTCTGCAGAGGAATAGCAGACCTCTGAGTGGTTTAGAGTCCTATATAGTCGGATCTTTTTTTCCTCCTTGAACACACATCTCTGCCTGCACTTTCTGCTCACTCCATTTCTGCCTCGCTAGCCACACTGACCACTTCACCTGCACGCCCCAGCTCTAAGTGGGATCCCAAGGCTTTGTGTGGGGGCTCTGTGTGGCTTCGGTCCTCGGAGCCTCGGTTCCTCCCTCTGTGTCATTTTCTCTGAAGCAGTTTCCTGGTCACTGAATCTGAAATCCAGTGCCTCTGCCCATCCCCCACCTGGAAAACCTTTCAATCTTTATTTTTTAATAGTACTTATGACTTCACAATATATGACATGGTTTCCTATTTTACTTAATTTCTTTCTCTTCTAATGTGCCCCCCGAGAAAGGTGTTTGAATCTGTTATTTTTTACAACTGTATCTTCAGTGTCCAGCACTTGCCATTTGTTGAATGGAATTCCTTGTTCCCACGTGGTTTAATTCCAGGATGGCACCTCAATCAAATAAACTAGCCTAGCAGGCAAAAATAATTTGAACTTTATACTTTGCTCTTAGAAAAATATTTTTTAAAAAAGAAAGATCACAGACAAAACTCAAATAATAATTCTAAAATTTTGATTATCTCTCTGTTCTTCTTCAAGTCCAGTAACTTTTCTGAGTCACTGAAGAGACAGACTGAATCAATCTCTAGCATACATAATATGGAGGGGAAAAGTTTAAAGTGAGTGTGTGTGCATGTGTGCCAAAGGCCAATAATGGGTGTCTTCTCTGCCCATTCTCTACCTTACTTTTTAGACAAGGTCTCTCTCTGTCACTGTCTCTGTCTCCCTCTCTGTCTTTCTCTCTGAGTCTCTGTCTCTCTCTTCTCTCTGTGCCTCTGTTTCAATCTCTCTGTCTCTCTGGGTGTGTGTGTGTCTGTCTGTCTGTCTTTCTCTCTCCCTGAGCTTGAAGCTCACTGTAGGCATTCATCTTGAGGAAAGCCCATAGGTGACAGCACCTCAGAACTCCTACCCTTGACCCAGGGAAGTTAGGATCCCTGAGTAAGAGGGAAAGAGAAGAATTAAAGCCAAGAGTAAGAGACATCAAACATCAGAGAAGACTCACAGAGCATGACAGGATCACAAAGATGTCATTTGTCCCCATTTAGGTGGAAGTTCTGATGCTAACCACATGAGTCACATACAGCTGCTGATAAGGGGCTGGGAAGATGGCTCAGTTCATAAAGTGTTTGTCATCAAACATGAGGACCTGAGCTCTGATTCCCAGTACCACTGTAAGTAGCTGAGAGCACTGTGACACATGCCTATATCCTAGTGCTGGGGACACAGAGATAGGCAGATCCCTGGAATTTGCTGGCCAAATTTGGCTTAACCAAATCAGTGAACTTCAAGTTTAGTAAGAAAGAGAGACCATGTCTAAAAAATAAAGTAAAGAATGACTAGAGAGAAGACCCACTGTTACTTTCTTGCCTGAACACACACATAAACATACATTTAAGTGTCCTATTCAAGCTACTCAGTCTCATTACTATAAATTACCAACACTGCCGAAAGGATAGCTACCCGAGCTTGTCTATTTCCTGGATACCTTACTACTGAGGTATACACAGCATCTCATATCTTTGAAGTAAGTGGGCTCCAGTGGAGAGTGTCATCATGCTCAGTAGAGGTGTGGAAGAAGCTGAGGCCCAAAGAAATGAAACATTGAGGATTGGTCTGGAGGTTAATGGTGCTCACAGCAAAATTTAAACCCAAAAGTTCTTTCCTTGGGACGAGGTTGTGACTTACCATGTCGGAAGTTCTGAGTTTGATCCGCAATACCATAAGGGAAAAAAAAATCCTTCTTTGGTCAAAATCATTGTAAGATTTGGAATAAATTAAACCTCCAGGTAAATTCAGCCATTTGGCTACTGTTTTCAGATACAACTCCCTTCCAGGGTATGGCCCAGTGCCTGCTCTCCACCAGCTCCTCCAATCCTACCCATTCTACACCTGCCTGTGGCCAACTTTGAAGAGAAACTTCAGGAAGTATGATCTACTTGCACAAGACATGGATAGTAATCCCAGAAAAAGTTTAACAACCAAACCAAAAACTATAGTTGGTTCTTGAAAAATGAAAGTGTCTATCCGTGGCCAGTTTTATTATTATTTCCTAGGACTCCTGGCAGCCTACTCAGGATTCCTGGATTCCACAGAGCACAATTTAAAGTCCTTTGTCCTCTGTCAAGCTGACCTTCCAAAAAAAAGGAGGTATACTTGCTGTCAATCCTCCAGGCAGCAGTAGCGGTGAGGTACGTCAGACTGAAGTGGACGGGGTTTCATTATAGGTGCTCTGAGCCCGAATGTGTTTCCCGGAGGGTCCATGCAGACTTATAAATAGTTGCAGTAAAGAAGTAAATAATGAATTTGTGCAATTGGAGGGAAAGCAGCAAGGCGTTTCTGGTGATGGGGTGACAGGCATTTTAAGGACTCTCTGTGCCCGTGCCTCAGCCTACAGAAGTAATGGCTTCATATCCATTCATGAGCCTTGGCCTCCGAACCCTTCTTTCTCTTTTTCATCACAATCATAAAAGACAAAAGAAAAGTGAAGAGCAGCAAGAAAGATAAACTTTAAGGGTCCGAATCACAAACATAACCTGCAGTTTGTAAATTGCTTGGAGACCTTTGCAGGGAGTAGGAAGAAAATGAAAAGTAGAATATACAGGAATATTGCTGTTTAGGGGAAAGTCTGCGCTCTGGGCATAAAGCCTTGTCTGGAGAATGGTTGCAAGGCACTGACTGAGATGTGAGATTGCTTTGAAGAAAGGACATGCCCGATTCTCCACTCGGCATTCTTTCTGGTCTCCTGTGGCCACCTCCACGGTCATTTACTTGCGGAAGCTCAGAGACTCTATGGTTTTAGTTATATTTTAAAAGCCCAGAGGCCTTGGGAGTCCCTGCTATGTTTGCTAGCCTCTGCTGCCCCCAAACTCTCCCAGGTAGCTCCTCCAGGAGTTCAACCTGCAGCCACATCAGGGGTCTCCAAGCTCACCTTAGAGTCGCACTGCTTTACTGTAAGTCCCCCAGCTCAGCCATTTTTTTATATAACCTACATTTTCTTCCAAAAAAGATTTATGGTCAACTGCAAAAAAAGGCTTTTGGATTCTCTGCATGTGTGCATGAATTGCTTTGTAATTTAGGTAGAGAGATTTATTGGTTTTAGACATAAACACGCACATATACACAGAGGGAGGGAGGGAAGGCGGGTGGGGGGAGGTTAGGAGGGAGAGAGAGAGAGAGAGAGAGGGAAAAGTGGCTGCCAGTAACATGATGTCAAGCGATCCTTTCACGCTGGGGTCCTTGTTCTGAAAGGCTAGTGCGCCTTGCTAACTTCAGCCAGAAGGAATGCAGCAGAGCAGCTGCAAAAAAAAAAAAAAAAAAAAAAAAACAGTGAGAGATCACAGACCGCTTCTCCAGCACCCGGCTGTACATTAGACCAAAGGGGAAGGAAAGTCAAGTAACCAGCTCAGCCAGGTCATCAGGCCTCGCCGCTTCTTTCCTGTGATTGACCCCAGGCCCTAACAAGCTGTTAGGGGGCTCGGCACCAGCAGAGAAGCCAGTCTTCAGAAGGGATATGAGATGAAGGTCATACCCATTCATGGTTAGCCGTGGCCTCACCGTAGTGCTGTGAATCCTTGGCTCCGGGCCAATGTGGATAATTACATTTCACCTGCAGAAACCCTCCTGTGGATTCCCTCAGAGACCTATTCCTCCTCCACAGCTGCCGTGGTCCAGAACATAAATACTCTCTCCCAGGCAGTATTCTATGCCCCAGCAGCTGAGGTTTTATTTTTTGCAAGGAAAACCCTTTCTCACACTCTTATTCCTCCAGCAAATGTTTATTATGCACCTACTTAACAAGTGCTAAGCACTGTGCTGGACATGCAAAGATAAATAAGTGAGTCAGTCCGTTCGGGGCCCTTGAGAAGCTCAGAGCAGTAGGAACCCCATCAATAAGAGTAGTAAATGCTTTCTAAAATAAAGTCATGGGAGGATGTGAGGTCGTGACTCCGGTGGTAAAGTACTTTCCAAACATGAGTTCTGTCCCCTAGAACTCACATTTGATGATGATGATGATGATGATGATGATGATGATGATGATGATGATGATAATGGCGATGATGATGATAATGGCTAGAGACAATGGCATACACTTGTAATCCAAGCACAGGGGAAGGAGGCAGAGAGAGACAGGTCTCTGGAGCTCCCAGGCAAATAAGTCTCGCCTACTTTGTGAACCCTAGGCCAATGAGAGACTCTGTCACAGGAAACAAAGATGGCACCAAGGAACAAGCGCTGAGGCTGTCCTCTGGCTCCCATATGCACACACACACACACACATTGCATGCACTTAAGTGTGTGAGTACAGACACGCACACACAAATAAAACACAACACCTCTGGAAACACTGAGAAATTCTGCATCTTCTTCAGAACAAGCAAGTTTCCCAGGGCTCGTGATGCTGCAGCTGAAGTACAGCCAGGACCCCCAGAAGCAGAGGTGAGGGGAACATCAAAGCAGAGGGCAGCTACAGAGCGAGGAGACTGAGAGTGGGTGAAAGCGGTGGGGGACTGGAGCGGTTGGAGCACACCTGGAACTCAGCGGGCAGAAACGTGTCTACAGCAGAGCCTGGTTTTAGAGATGTGAGTAGAACAACTGACCCTCTACCTGCCGTCCATCCACTGTCACTGCGTGGAGAGATCAAGCAAACTGAGGAAACCAAGGGCCAACAGACATGAGCACTGGGAAATGAAGCAGCAGGTTCTTGGTGAGAAAGGAGAAGAATCTAGAAGAATGGATGATGAGACCAAAGCTAAGTTGGCGCAGGAGGAGGCAAAGTGGAGGGAAGCAGTGGTGGGGAGTGAAGTGGGGGGATTGAGGCTCAGATGGAGCCTCCAGCAGGCAACCTAAGGTGCAGGACTGGATCATGAACTTCCACACATGTCCTGCAATGACCTCAGACCATGGCCTAATCATCTCTCTCTCTCGTGGTTCTAAAGCCAGGGGGCCTCAACACCATGCTTAAAATTCCACTGGAGAGCTCCTTTCTGGGCCTTCCTGCTCCTATTGTCTATTACTCAGTGGGTCTATTTAGGTATTTCCTACACATTCCCTGATGGCAGGATGGAGTCAGTGCTGCCCAGCGACAACAGACTGAGCCATTTTCTCCATGTGAACTGTTAGTTTTCTCATAGTGAATGACTAAACGGGCCAACACTGGGAGAGAGCATCAAAAGCACTCCTTTATAACAGATTCCAAGGATTCCTTTCTAAGCACTAAGAACAAGTGTTTGAACCAAATGACATGAAAGAAAAAAAAAAAAAAAAACCCAAGCATGAGATGGCAAGACGGCTCAGCAAGTAAAGGTACTTGCACCAAACTTAATGACCTTAGTTCAACTGTTTAACAGGAAGGAAGAAGAGAACTGATTCCAGCTGTTGTTCTCTGACCCCGACATACCCACAAAGTCAATGTAACTTTAAAAATATTTTTAAAGCCTAAGCTTATAAATATAGGTGCCAAGATTTTTTGGCAAGCACTTTGCCCTTCTTAGTTTCATAACAAAGCCTATGGGAGTGAGTACTGTGCTACTATCTTCTCCATTCTTCATACGAGGATTTTATTGTATTTATTGTATTGTATTTAACTAAGCCGTTAAAATAAGTCAAGGTCCAGGCATGCTGGCTCATGCCTTTAATTCCAGCACTCAGGAGGCAAAAGTAGGTAGGTCTCTGAGTTCAAGGCCAGCCTAGCCTACAGAGAGAGAGAAAGAGTTCCTGGACAGCTAGGGCTACACAGAGGAAAAAAGCAAAAACCAACCAATCAAACAACAACTACAACAAAAACCTAATGTCTTAGCCAGGTGTAATGGCACACACCTTTAATCCCAGCAGAAGCAGAGGCAGAGGCCGGTGTGTCTTTCTGAGTTCCAGGACAGCCTGGTCTACATAGAGAGTTCCAGGACTATGTAGAGAGACCCTGTTTCAAAGTCAAGGTCAAGTTGATTGTAAAGGGAAGCTCTCCACATAGGCTATGCTCAAGTACTGGAATATACTTTGTCTTTTATTATCCCAGGTTTCTCTCTATAAAATAGCCTAGTCTAAAGACTAAACTCTCCCTCATCCTATTATATTGTTAACCTACAATAATTTACTGAATCTGTTTGCAGAAATCTGCCAGCACATAGCTGGCATCCACAATGGAGCATAATAATCATCTTTCAGCTTCTTAATAACCCTTGTGCATTGAACAATCAGGAGAACGAAAGGGTCAAGTGGAAGGCAACGCCCTGTAGTGCTATGAATGTGTTCAAGGATTTTCTGAGATAATGCCAGGGGGATACATGGGCATTCTTGGCAATATGAGCATGTAAGAGCCTCACAACATCTGTTCCAACAACATCTCCAGACAGTACATGCAGTATCATCCTTAAAAAATAATTTTCAGAAAGCCCTAAACAATTGTTACAGGTTTTTTTTTTCTTTCTTTCTTTCTTTTTTTTTTTTTTTGCTACCTTCAAAACAGAAAAGCAAACAAAGTGATTTATGATCCAGCTCTCTCTCTCTACAACCTACCAGTAGTTACTCAGCCCCTAGTTACATGTCTAAGGTGGACTGTATCCTATGTGAGCACAAGACATTGAAAATTATGACCTGTATCTCAGCTCCCATTTTAATGTAAAGTCCTAAAAGCTGGGGAACATGGCTAAAATTGCCTGAGGAAGACCCAGGTACCAAAAGTCCACCTACCCATTTACCAAGTCCACTTCTGCAAGAGTAATTTTTATGAGAGATAAAATGGCATGTCCTTTATGAACATTGGAGAATATATATATGATAAACATCCCCCAAATTATCCCTGAGCCTTTCCTGGCCCAAATCGCCCTATGCCCAGCAACAGAAGGGATCTGGAATTAAGCATAACTGCCAAGACAAGTTCTTACCAATTATATAAAGATCTTCCTTGGTTTTGTAAATTTTTAAATTGATTCTTGTGAAGAGATGTGGAAGTTGCCTTTTACAGTAATTAGAAATGCCTGAAACTAGACAGAACCTCTGTTAACCCAGTTTCAAAATGTTATACAGGGTGTCCTGAGTCCCATCTGATATGTGCTCTTCCTATAAAATTTGATTTGTGAGAGGCTTTAAACTGAGGTCTATGAACCAGCTGAAGGCAAAAGGAAGGGCATAAGGAGAGGAACATGGAACGCACATTCCATGACCATGGCTTATTGCTATACTTGATTCTCTATGAACTGAGTTCCTTGATCAGAAACAGTGCTAGAGGGAATATACTGTGATGGTATAAGGCATTTTGTAAGCCCATGGATGCCACTTTTATTATAAGTACTATCTGAAAGGCTGCCAAATCTGTGGCCAGAGAAAATGGCTATTTCTAAGAGCACAGGGCTTCGCCTTCCATAGTAGAAGTGGCCTGGTATGACTAGCCTAGTGTAACTCTCTGATAACCCTGAGGAATGGAGCAATATTGGCAACTTAGTCCTGGCAGATGGAGTACTTGTGAGTGGTGAAAGCAGATCAGCCTCTGAGATATCCACGTGGCTGAGCTCATGCATCAACGCCATACAAACTTCAGACTGATTTCACTATTGCTGCAAAAATGAATTATTAGTATTTTGATTAGTATTGTACTGAACCTCTAGACTGCTTTGGGAAGTATGAACATCCTAGCAACATGAAGCCTGCTATCACATGAACATGTCTTTAAGCCTCCTTTTATGTATGTTAGCACTGTGTTGTTCACAAGTCTTTTACGTTCTTGATTAAATGTATTTCTTATAACTCTGCTCTCTTGGATCAGTGAAGATAGGTGGACCAGTGATAGAAATGTACATATGCACAGAGAGGTGTTTATTTTAACAAATTTCCTCATACCTTTGTGGAGTTGGCATGTCCAAAACATGTAGGGAAGTCTGGAAACTCAAGAAATGGTTACTATGTAGTCTTGAGGAAGAATCTTTTCTCCCCTGAATGAATTAGTTTAGTTCTTAAGCCTCCAAAGTGATTGGATAAGGTCTAACCTCATTATGAAGGGTAACTTTTTCTATGTAAAGTCAACTAGTTGGGCTAGACACTGATGGCTACTGTGAGAGTGGAGATCAGAAAGCAGTAACGTCTTCTATGAATATCAGTTCCAACATGAAATGTGTGTGTTAGTCTTCAGTGCTATGTTACTATGTACAGAGAATTGTTTCAGACTTATAGCTCAAAGTATAACAATGTTCAGCACCGAAGAATTTAGATGAGCATTTAGTTCACAATAAGTACATTTACAAGTTAGCTTCTACGTCAAAGTAAGCTAGACCAGGAACTCCCTCCAGGTGACTTAGTTAGGAAGAGTCAGTTAGAAAAAACGTAATGTTGCAAGCATGGAAGAAAAGGAAAAGCTTCAGAAATGTCCAAAGGTAGTGCAACGGTTAGTGTTCATTGTTGACTTGACAAATTCTAGAATCTTCAGTAGATGATCCTCTGGTCATTTCTGAGGGCCATCATCTTAACTACATTAATCAAGGTAGAGAAGCTCACTCGCTGTGGGTGACACCATTCCCTAGGCAGGTGAACCTGAACCATAAGAATGGAAAAAGGGAGCTGGACACTAGCATTCATTTGATCATCCCTCTCTTATTCTGACTGCAAGTATAATATGACAAGCTCCTTCAAGCTCTTCGTGCTTTGACTTTCCCACCATGATAGGTCACTCTGGATTGTAAGCTAAAATAAATCCTTCCTTTCTTAAGTTGCCTTTTTCTACAAAGCATGTTATCACACCAACAAGAAAAGAAAGTAAAGAAGTCAATGATAGGATACCTCACAGCTATGGCCAATGTGAACGCAGCTTCAGTTGCATAGTTCCCCAGAGTGAAGAGAAGAAGAAGAAGAAGAAGAAGAAGAAGAAGAAGAAGAAGAAGAAGAAGAAGAAGAAGAAGAAGAAGAAGAAGACTCTTCCAAATATGGTACCACAGACTGAACCTTCCAGAATAGGCAGCTCTATTAGAAGGTCTCCAAATGAAATCAAAAGAGAGAGCCAAACCAAGAGATAAGCAAAACTCTTCATCTGTCGGAGGCAAAGACTAGGAAGGGCAAAATACTGGGTAAAGTATCTCAAAAGTTTACTAGTGAAGACACAAATAAATAGATGAAATCAATCAAGGACCTGGAAAAGAAAGTTAGAAACACAGAATAAAACACTAGCAGAACAGATAAGAACATCAGCAATACAGGTGGAAAAATACATGAGAGAAAAATTCAGGACAGTTAGTTGAGATTTCTTAAATTATTTGTGTGTGTGTGTGTGTGTGTGTGTGTGTGTGTGTAAAAACTCAATCTAATAAGAAACATGTTAGGATGTATCACCAATCACTCAACAAAGAAGGAAAAAGAGAATGCCAGAGATGGAGGGTAAGGTTGAGGAAACACTACTTTCAAATATCAGCAAAGAGAAAAAAAAATAAACAAGCATGACCACAATATCTAAGAATTCTAAGATATGATCAAGAGACCAAGCCTAAGACTCCACGGAATAGAAGGAGCTAAAGTAAACACTAAAGACATAGACATAATTTCATGAAGTTATACTATAAAATTTCCAAATCTAGAAAAATAGACATTTAAAGACAAGAGACATTCATAATCTCATGTAGACATAACTACAAAAAACCCTCTCCAAGATACATAAAAGTAAAGGTGTCAAAAATGCAAAGCAAAGAAATGATATGAAGAGCTGTAGGGGAAAGCATCAACTCACCTTCAAAAGCAGACACATCAAAGTATCAGGTCTCCCATGAGGAAACCTAAAATCAGGAAAGTATAAAATGACATTTCAAGTCCTGAAAGCAGCTGCCAATCCAGGGTGCTGTAAGCAGCAACACTTCTAAAACTGATGGCAAAATAAGGTCATTTCAAGAGGAGTGCAAGCTTCATGAGGACTAAGCAAGCACTGCTGAAGACACTACATACAGAGGAGGAAGACAGGCTCAATCATAAGAGCACAAGGAAAAATTACTTTTGTGAGAGGAATAGGTGAACAAAGGAATTAGGGGGAAATCTATCACATCAGACATAGCAAACCATCAAACCATAGGCACTAGCAGGAGAGAACGATAAAAAGAAAAATAATCCAACCACCCAGAACAACCACCAACAAAAATGAAAAATTCATAAAGGTCTCTCAATAATAACCAAAATGTAAGCAGCCTCAATTTCACCAATAAAGTAATCTGTCACAGTTACTCAACTGAATTTCAAAGTTAGCTACAACTATCTATGTTCTCCAGGAAACACACCTCACTGGTAAACTCAACTCAGTGTAGATATTATCTGTATCTACAAAATATATGTACACAACACCTATATTAACATTTGATTACATAAATAAAGAGTCTAACCAAGTTGTCACATAAAATTGCTCATCATCACAGCTGAGTTGTGTGAACCCTGAGTTTGAAGATAATTAAACATGTAGTTACTATTATTTAATATTGTCCTGAAAGTTTGGGGGTTTTCTTTCTCTGTAATGACAAAACTAAAAATCCATAAGAAAACAAGGCACACCTCAGGCCCATCTCCCATATGATTCTAGACTCTATCAGGATGACAATGAACAGTAATCATCTCAAACCAAAACACATATAGAAAGTTTTAAAGTTAACAATAAAGAAAATTCCTCATTTTTAAACTTTGAACATAGGAGGAAAACCTGTGAACTGCTATTATCTTTTGTTGTTAGGGAATTACAAATGAAAACAAGTTCCCCCTACACACCTGTTGGAATGGTTTTCATCCAAAACCAGACAATACCAACTACTACTAAGTTGAACAACATCAAGAACCTTCATTTATTGCTGATGGGTGCAAAAAAACAAAGCAAAACAAAACAAAAAACCAGTAAGGCCACTTTAGAAAACAGCTTGGCAATTTCCCCCACAGCTAAGCTTAGTCTTGCCATATGATACCACAAGTAGCAGGTATTTACCCAGTGGACATGAAAATGTGCACATTCACAAAAGACCTGCACATAAAGATCTACATCCGTTTTATTCATGATCAACCAAAACGTCTTTCAAGAGGTGAATAAGTACACAACTTGTAGTACAGTATTGAAAAATGCAATAAGCCATTAAAGCCACAAAAAGGCACCAATAAGTGTGAAATTTATTATTGCCTGAGTGAAAGAAGCCAGCCAACGAGAGCTACATATGACAGGTTCCAACCATAGCGAGAACCCAAACCCAGTGATATAAGGAGGTACTACTATAAGGTGTCCGGAATGTAGGGACCAACGGGACTTGAATGGGTGAAACTTGGAGATCTGGAAAGGAGTGGTGACAAGAACACTGCTTTATAGGGCACCCTCAGGGTGGATATATATCATTATGCATTTGATAAGTCTGTGCAAACCTACAGTACAAAAAGTGAACCCTAACGCTAGCAAATTTCATAAACCGTAGCTGAGGTCAGCAGATCCTGGAAATATAATAATAAAGACATTACATGTTGGTAGGAGAGGTTAGTGAAGCTGGAATTACCATGGTTCCCAAACTTATCCAATGAAAGATGTCACGCAGGAAGTTTGTGAAAATGCAGATCTGTTTACTCCTTTAAAAACACTGATTTTCTAAAACAGGCAATTGCCCTAACGTTGGAGAAACAACGCCATGAAGTAGTGAGTTCTACAGTCTCTGGTGATGGAGACATCATCACAATGAATTTTCTGGAGTTTTGCAGAAAATGCGCACACGGGAGAGAGAGCTTCCAGGAGAGATTGGCTGGCCTAGTTCCCAGTGGGCCTCACAGGTGGTATTGGAATGATTAATTTATCACAGTCCTAAGTAGGCCTCTCAGCCTTACAGGCCTGTAAATCTGACTGAATCCATTTAGAGGCAGTCTCACGCAAGCCAAGATGCTTGGTAAAATCAGTCAGCAAGTTTACCAATTAAAAAATTTAAATTACGATTATTACAATTGCCACCATGCAAATTGCCATGTCTAGTTTATTCTCTTCCTTTAGGCTTCTATATAGAAGGAAAAAATTCCTATCAGAAGTTTCCTTAGCAAACAATAATTTAAAGAAGATAGCAAGCAATGAATTTAAGAAAAGTTAACTGGCTTGCATTTACAGGCTCTCTTCACGGGCTATTCCTCTGGGGCATTCCTACCCGCAGAGTCACTGCCCAGGCAAAAACAGTAGCTTTCAGAATATGACTAAACAGCAATAATTCACAACTTAGACTCAAGTTTCCACTAGACGTACTAATATGCTTCAGTGAATCAAGAAAAAGATACGAAGTACATAAAAAGGAAGAAAACGAAGCTTTCCTTGGAAACAACAGAATTGTAAAACAGAACATTCTAAAACTACCCAAAGCTGTGGATACAGGAAGCAACACGACGTTGCGTCAAACGCTGAACTGTAGGAGCTAGAACTGTGAAACTTCCTCAGAAGAGAGCACAAGTAAAAACGCTCATGATTTTGGATTAAGGAAAGTTGCTCAGTAAAATACCCAAAATGTACGCAATCTAAGAAAAATAAACTGAGCCTCACCACAATTTTAAGAAGTTTGTTCTACAAATGATGTGAAGGACAGAAGAGGAATAATGGGAGGGACATTGACGCGGGGAGAAGAGTGAGAGGATGAGAGGAAAAGGAGGAGGGTTGACAACACCAAAGACGCTTGAAACTCAAATGCACGTGTTTAATTGGAATTTCCCTACACAAGGGGTTATGCTCATCCCAGAATAGAACTGAATTTTTGCCCATTTTCACACACACACACACACCCATTACCCTCTGTCATTCACGTTGACACAAATGTTACGGAATAAAACCAACCACATTCTGATTCCAGCATCCTGTAAGGCCAGGAACGGCTACACATGCCTGTAACCCCAGTGCTGAAGGGGGTGGGGGTGGTGACAGGCATCACTTGGGCTTTCTGGTCTCTGCCTAGCTTCAGACTCAGTGAGCAAATCTGTCTCGAGGGAATAAGGTGGGTAATACAGCAAGTACCAGGCATCCTCCTCTAGTCTCCATGCATGCTCCCATCATGCACACCCCCGAACATGAACATGGAAACACACACAGACACACACACACACACACACACACACACACACACACACACACTTTTCCTTATGTGAAGGTGGTGGTTATATTTATCCACTGAGCCATCTCTTTATCCTGGAAGGACTTCTTCCATAAGACCAAAAAAAAAAAAAAAATCTTTAATCATAAAAGGAATATTGCTAAATTAACTACATTAAAATGAAGTGTGCACATTCATAAAGCCTGTTAGGAGCATGGAAACACAAGCCAGCAGACGAGCTCATATTTGCATTACCAAAGCTGCTGACAAATTTCCTTGAAGCATTCAGTTCAACTAGTCACCAAGGGTTTGTGTGTGTGCACGTGTGTGTGTGTGTGTGCCCCCGGAGGCCGGAGAGAGTTGTATGCCTCCTTGGCATTACAGACATTCGCCAACCACCTAACGTAGATTCTGAGATCTGAACTTGGTCCCCTGATACAGCTGTAAGTGTTCTTAATAAATGAGTCATTTCCCCAGCCTCAGAAATAGAAATTTTAAAACAGTCACTAATACTTAGGCCTTCACAGGAGTTATCGAAAGACACATTGTACCAATCATTGTTGGGGGGGTGTGGAGTGTGGGAATTAGGACATGCCCACACACATTCACATGCACACAATCAGTGCACAAACATACAAGCCCATGCAAACTCTTGCAGGCAAATTTTGGGAACGATCTACAAAAGTTAAACATGCTCCTACGCCAGTGCCCAGCAGTCTCACGCTCCAAAACACACCGGGTGAAAAGTATGTACACCGAAAGATAGAGCAGTATTGCTCACGATACTAGCATCTGCAATAGCCCCCACTCAACATCTATTTCCACTAACAATGAAACAGACGCATAAAATAAGGCCTTCCATACCAACACTCAGGAGGCAGAGGCAGGGAGGCAGGCAGGTCTCTGTGGGTGGGAGGCCAACCTTGTCTACGAAGCAAGTTCCAAGTCAGCAAGGACTACATAGAGAAACCCTGCCTCTCACTCCCCACCCTTCCCCAGAAACGAAATCTCTTCATGGAAATATGTAAAAATAAGTATGTTAGGTCACAGACCAGAAAGACAGTGTTGACAGAACTGATTTGAGAGATGTACAGAAATTTTACTGTTTATAGGAATTTATAGGAAGAAAGCTCTGATAAAACATGGGCTGTGATCTGAACACGAAATTCAGAGAAAGGCAGTCAGCTGTTCCACATCACTGGTCAGGGTAACCAAAGTCTCAAACCTCCAAAAGCATCCACTGTGAATAGATACAATTCAAATGTTGACAGCACTGGTGCCTGCTAAGAACCCAGATCAATTAGAACACTGAAGACAGTGGTGTGGAGCAGTAACTGTTGCAACCAAACACTTTGGCAAAAACACACAGCCAGGTGTTTTATAAAACCGAACATGATCCACCTTGGCTTCTCCTATTGGCCGAAAAGAAAAACATACTTAACGAAAGCTGCATTAAATGTTCATAGTTATTTATTTGAAACATCCCAAGTTAGAAACAGCCCCGACGTGAATCAATAGAATCGCTGACGTGGTACAGCAGAACACTATGAAGCAACTAGAGAGGCATGAACTACTGATAAACACAAGATACAAGCATCCAAGTGTCAGGTTTCTAGGAAACCTACATGAAGGAAAATCGGGCACATGATTTCATTCATATTATGCCCACTGGCAGAGGGAATTAACTGGATATCAACTCTGGGAGGCCTCATGACATTCATTTTCTGATTAGGAGGACACAGCCATTGGCATTTGCTTAAACTCAGTTTGTGGTTCTAGGGAGACATCTCGAATGGTGGAGGGTTCGCTGGGACCCCAGGTTCAGATCCCCAGCATCTGTCTAGACAGCTGTAATGCCAGTACAGGTTGAGCGGCAGACCCTATCTCAAAAAGGGGACTAGGGTAGCAGGACAGCTCAGGCCGTAAAGGCGCTTACTGCCAAGCCTGAGCTTGGCAGTTCACTCCCAGTCATCCACATAGTAGGAGAAAGCAGACTCCTGAAAGTTGACCTCTGACCTCCATATGCATGCACGGCACTCACGTGCCGACACATCCACACACTGAATAAAAGGTAGTTTAAGTCAATAAGGTAGAAAACAGCTGAGGAAGACACTGAACCCTGACCTCTACCCTCCACACGCACACCTGCAGACACAGAGAGAAATCCCAAAGTGTAGGGCACCTAGAGATTGTGTTTTATTCCGTGCAAATGGTGTCTTAAAAAATGGACAGTAAGGAGAAAGTTGTTAGCTGAGCAATCATAGCACACCAGAAACACGGATGGGAGGATCTGGATTCAGGACAGCCTGCACTACACTGCAGTTCCAGGCCAGCCAGGACTACTAAAAACTTAGCCAAAAAAAGAAGTAACAGCTATTTTACATGGAATTGTACTTATAAAGAAGTTTAAGTTCAAGGCCAGTCTAGTCAAAGTTAGTCCAGGGCAGCAAGGCTACACATAGAAACCCTGTCTCAAAACAAAACAAAAAAACCCAAGAAAAGAAAAAGAAAAAAATTTTCAGTAAATCAGGTTAATAAAGAAACAGTACGATGCTTGCCTTGCTCAATCATAAAGCAGTTCTAATATCAATGTAACAGATTTTCAAACTCTTACTTTCTAGGTCCTGCTTAATATCCACTCAATATCTTTATACCCACAGGAACACATTTGTTTCCTGTGTCTTCAGTAAACTCCATAACAACAAGCATTTTTCTTGTGTTCTGTATCTTCAGAATCTAAGTCTTGACCTAAACTGGCACTAAATATTTGCTGAATAAGCAAAAGAACTTGACCAAAATGTGATTTACACCTGGGACAAACACCATAAAGGGCTTTGTGTAGAGGGAAGGAGACCATTTTTATTAAAGATAAGTTTTTTCATACAAATAAATTCTGATCAGTTTCCCCTCCATCACCTCCTCCCAGATCCTCCTTATGTCCCCAATCTTCCAGCTCACCCTCTTTCTGTCTTTAGAACACACCAGGCAAAAACCAAGAAAGGATAAAGAAGAAGGACGGAAGGAAGAAAAAGGAAGGAAGGAGGGAGGGAGGGAGGGAGGGAGGGAGGGAGGAGGTATGGAGGAAGGGAGGAAGGAAAAGATAAAGAAAAGAGAAACACTCATTAAAAACACAAAATCAGAAACTACAATATGCAAGCTAAAAGACCAGTAAGGTGAGAAAAAAAAAAAAAAAAAAAAGACCAAACAAGGCAATATGAGACAAATAAAATCAAATCTCCCAAAATACCATTGATGTCGCTTTGCGCTGGCCATCTCCTCTAGGCATGGGGCCTGTCCCTACATGTGGTTTGCGTATCAAGTGAGACTCCACTGACAATAACTAATTTTTCTCTTGCAAATGACTGTCAATTGGAGATAGCTTGTGGGTCAGGGATGGAGCTTGCTCTTCTCTCAGCTCTGGGCCTCCGCATGGCTTAGACCTGTGCAGTCCTGCGCAGGCTGCCACAGGCTCTGAATTCATGTCTGCCCGGTTATGCCTGGAAGGCACTGCTTCCCTCTCATTCATCCCCTCTGGCTCTTATAATCTTTCTGCCTCCTATTCCAAACATTTTCAACACATGACTCAGTTTCCAACATTCCTCTCAACTGCAATCAACTCGTGACTTGAAGTAGTCTTCTCTTTAAACACATTTTAATTAAAGTATCTGTGCTGAAAGAAACAGGCAACAGCTACCCTCTTCCCCCCAGTGTCTCCCTTCACTCCTCTATACCCACTGGGAAGGACACTGCTCAGAGTTCCCTCTGGAATTCATCGGCCACTTCTCTGTCCCTTACTGGAAACTGTCAGGAAGGCACTCAGTGTGATAGTGTTTAGAACCTGATAGAGGTTGGATCGCGGCAGTCAAGGGCCCATGTTCTTGCAGCTTTCCCGCCTCCTCTTGGGGTCAGCTGACTGGGCTGTGTGAAGATGGCCTATGGACCACATCCACCTGGCAGTTAGGCAGTGAGGAGCTGGTCTCTGAGTGTCACCTGAGCAGACTTCATTCTCCAGGACTAAGTACACAGAACTGAGGGATACGGGATATTTGCACAGCCTGATGAAGTCTATAGTAATGGCCATTTCCGGCTGTGCTAAGTGTATTACAGAGTCAAAAACACAGGGCTCGGAACTCCTTCCTCAAAACAATGAAAAAAAAAGGATTACTGTTTGAGTGCTAAAGTACTTCTTTTAATGAATTTGTTTTTTAACACAAATGTAAAACAAGACTTGCCATTTTAACTACAGTTAAATCCAAACTTCAGAACTAATAACATGTTAATTTTGCAGAGTTTTTAACTACAGATTATCAAGTATAAAATAGAGAATGCAGTTTAATGTTTTTTGTCATAATATCAAAAATAGGCATTTTCTTATACGAAGGTTATCAAACTTGCCCCACTCAAAATCTTCTTAAGCAAGTGGAAGTATAGAACTGGCTGGTGTGAGTATTTGTTAAACATTAAAAAGGAAAATTTCAGGGCTGTTACACAGAAAAACCCTGTCTTAAAAAAAACACAGAAAAACTTTACATACTGCATGCTATTTCAGTGCTTCTTAACCAACCAGAAATGCAGGCTCACTAATATTAGTGACGGGACATTCATACACCAAATAAAGGAAATAAGATCTATCATTCAGTGCATTTTCTTGTTTGCTTTTTGTCAATGCGAAACCAGATTTAATGGATTATTTCATTCAAGTATTCTACCATGTGAGGTTATGTTCTGTGGGTCACATTAAATGTACAAAGACGGTTCTCACGAGAGCTGAGCATTTTCACATGAAAGAGGTTTTCATTTCAGATAAAACTAGAAATACATGTATGTGTCTATTACGCAAAGATACCCACATGCAAACTCACAAGAGACAGTCAAACGCCAAGTCTGTGGTCACTGGAAAAGAGGTACAGGAGACATTTTCAGCCATAACCGTACTTTCTGAAGCACTGAGGCATGCCAGCAGCACCTTCTGACCAACTAGTCAGGAGGAACATAGGATGAGTGAAGAATCTCTCCACTGTTGAAATAGGTATGCACAGAGACGAAACAACCCCGGTTCCAAACAATGAAAACTGCTCCCTGGCCTGGCAGGGCGGCCTGTGCCCATAATCCCAGCACTTGGGAGGCCAAGGTAGGAAGTCTGAGGCCAGCCAGGGCTACATAGTGAGGCTGTTGTCATACACACACACACACACACACACACATTGTAACTCTGCTTTTCTTAGGAAAAAGTATTTTTTTAAAACAAGGACATGAAACAAACTTCAAATTGAGATCCATAATAACATTGTGGCCTCAATGAAAAATAATACTTGAAACTAAAATAAATTAAATTTCAGGTATTTTTAATGTGTGTAAGATATATAAAACAAATTTATACACCAAATATACACTATCGGTTTAAAAGTATTTAGGAAAAGTTCTCTGTGTTCAAAATCAAATAGGAATTTTCTTCTATGTACAAGAATTATACTGGAAATATGAAGTCAAAGTTTAATTCTGCAGAATTAAAACACAATTAGAGCCATTCAAAGGTAAAAAAAAAAAATACTGAATTTTTTGTTAAATCCTTAGAATTTTGCAGTAACAAGTGAACTTTTTCTAACATTTAAAAATTTTTTTCTTTTCTCAATATAAAACTATTCAAATAATTATGAAAATCTCTTACAGCAGAAAAATAAATTCACATGATACACTCGTACTCCAAGAGTTACAATCAACAGAGCGGTGTCCTTGAAACAAAGCATCTCTTCCTATTTGCCCCCTCTATCCTTATTTTACATCATTCACATAGAAATGCGAACACACTCTAACAGATAAGTAACTCTTTCCTTTCCTCCTAAGCCCGGGTAAAGTCCTCAGTCTTCTTTCTTGGTGAGTCTCTTAGCAGCACCTGGAGCCTCTGTGGCCGGCTTGGACACGGATGAGGCAGAACCATTAGAAGATGTTTTCGGTTCAGCTTTCTTTTCGTTCAGTGAAAACTGCTGCTGCCGGCCAAACAGCATCCGAGTCAAGGTATCCTCAAAGGGAGCAAGGGTCACAGCAGAATCTGCTGTCATCATCATGGTTACCTAGGGGGAAAAATAATCTGAATTTCAGTACAAACATTTTCTGTTTCTCAAAAACAGAGGAAAAATAAATAATGGGGCAAAAAAAGATTCAAAATGTATTTTTTAAATTTAATCTGTAAGAGAAAAAAATAAGCTCAATACTGTGAAAATCTCTGATCTCTATGAATTTAATGAATGTTATTCCTCAAAATTAATACCAGAAACATATGAAGTATAACTATTGCCACCAAAAAAAAGGAGGAAGAGATAGATGGATAGAGATAGATAGATAGATAAATAGATAGATAGATAGATAGATAGATAGATAGATAGATAGATAGATAGATAGACAGACAGACAGATAATCAAAGAAATTGAGATATAATCTTACAGTCTACACCAGCAGTCAATACAGCTATAAGCCTGGCATGGGTCAGAACTCTGGTAAATGCTTTATAGTCCTTTCTATTTCCAACTCAATGCAACAATTGCTGTTGCCTTCATCAGAGATGGGCAGAGTCACAGCTCTGACAGATGAAGTAACTTGCTCCAAACTAAAAAGAGAGTTAAGTGGTAAGCAGAGTACAATACAGATTTGGGTTCAATTACTACTATTGCCAATGGCCGCAGACTTTCAGGAGCTGCAGATCATTATCCTGAGAGACACTAATCTTTTCTGTTTGAATTACTTATGACCTAATGTATAGAACAAAGACTGGGAATGTGAACTGAAAAGTGCTTACAATCCCCAGCAAATCACACTGCTCCAAAATGCTCAGATTTGTTCGAGAAAATGTACAATCTCAGGGATCTGCAGAAATCTGGGGTCTAACTTAGTTTCAAAGCCCTAAAACTATCTAACAGTCAGTTCTCCCAGATCCCAGAAAGAAAGGAAACTAGAAACTTTTAGAATGACATTCCTTAAATAGGCCCCTACACAAGCCACATTCTTGGGGGACATGGTATCAAGAATAAAGTATCATTCAGTGTGACATCATCTAGGGACTGAGAAGCTACAAAAAGGGTATAAGTCAAGAACAGAGAGGTGAAGCATGTGCTGTGCAAGTTAAAGTACCCAGAAAAATAATGGTAAATAATTTAGAACACTTGTTAGATGAAAATGGCACAATATAATCTCTAATCTACAGTACACTAATGCTACCACATACACAAATCAAAGCTCATTTACATACAACAGAGGGAAGGTACTAAATGGCTCTGAAATGTATGCTTTGAAACAACTACCTTTATATCATTCATTATGTCTGGAAGAGGGAACCTCGGGAGTGGAACTGTTTATGGAAGAAGGAGACTAAGACAAGGGATAGAGGATGCATGGGGGAAAAAATCTGGTAAGTTAATTTTATAAATAAAATTACAGAGTTTGAAGGAAGTACTCTATGTGTATGGATTAAACTGCTCTCAGAAGCCACAGGATGTCGTGCAAATTCCAGTGTCTGGGGTGGGCTACCTCCCTACAAGTTATTGGTCAGAGAAGGGTCTGAAGTTCCTCACTTCCTGCCTCCCTAAAATACAAGCTAGTGCCACTGCTGATTGTTTCTAAAAGCTAATAGTAAGACCTAGTTTCTGAAGACACCAAACACTCTGGTCACAGAACACGCAAAAAGCAAGCTAGGACTGAGCCAGAAGTTTGCTAGACCTTGTGGTGTCAGAGGGTGCTCCAAAGGCTAATGAGGGAGACTGTCACCAACAGCCTTACTCAGCTGTGGAGTCCCGTGCCACATTACTGAATGGTGAGGCAAACTGCATGCAATAGTGGCCAGTCTGTTACAGGGGCAAACAACAGCTCTATGGGGGTAGGGGGAGCACAGCACACAACAGCTTTCTCACTGCATTTGAGGCCCACTCCACAGAAGGAAATTTATTCATATCTCATAATGTAAAACCTGATCAGAAGCTGTGGCTACAGAGGTCAGAGAACCGAATGGGGAAGCTACTGCTTTTGTTTCGCTAAATAGACATGGTGTGCCTAACACCGCTGCCTTCTGAATAACGATGTTATACCTACAATTAGTGCTGCTGGGAGCTCCAGTCTGAAGCTTCCTTTGCAATGGGCAGTATGAAGTGCAGGGACTCATAACTGGGCAAAGTAGGGAGAATAACTGACTGTTAAAAGTTCAGCAAAAATTGGAGCATCTAGCCTATTCCTTGTAAGACTTAGGAAACATCAGAGAAGACATGTCAAAAAGAATGTAAGAAACAGAGAGAAGAGGGAAGTGGTATGGAATGTTGACTTCCAGGTGTGACATAGCTGTTGCAGTCTTGACCTCACAGTATCTGTGATGGATTGCACAAGATTTGCATAAGACTGGACCGGCCAACATCTTGCCATGAAAGAGGTAGGCTTTCATGATGCCCCCACCATTCCTCGAGGATTTCTATGTAGTTAATGATTGCTGGGAGAGAGAGAGATTTACTTCAGTGGTATAGCCACTGGTTAAGACAACCCACGTTCAAAAAAATTTTTAATTTACATATTTTAGCTTATTTATGTGTACAGGTGTTTTGTCTGCACACATGTCTATGCACCATGGGTGTTCTTGGTGCCCAAGGAGGCCAGTAAAGGGCACAAGTCATCAGGGACTGAACTGCTGTTGATTGAGCTGTCCTAATGATTGCTAAGAATTAAATGTGGGTCTTCTGGAAGAGCAGCCAGTGACCTTAATATAAAAATGTACTCTCTGGATTGAGGAGACTTTATTACACACAAATTATTCTAAAACTGATTTTTGAAATAATGTAAAAGAACTCACTCATCAGTAATTTGTAAACACACACTAATCAGTACTTTGCTACCTAAGTTACATTTGTAATATAAGCGGGCTCTGGCTGCTGGCTCTACCTACCCAGAAACCACAGGAGACAGGATAGCTGGATCTGCAACTATTCACTGTTGCCAGACTGCTCTCCCCGGACTGCTCCTCTTCACACTCCCCCACGCCCCTTCAAAACATGTATACTCCTCATCTTCACCTCCTTTTATTTTCCTCAATGAGTTAAAATCATTTTACAGTTCTGCCAGTCTTTGAAACTGCTTTTACCAAGGTCATCATACACAGTTTAATTGCAAAACCCAGAGTTTCTTTATAGTTTTAATAATTATTGGTCAGTCCCTTTGCTCTATTTCACAGTAACTATTTCACTGTAGCTTCTTCAAGCTAACAGCCATAAGTAATACATGTTTCTCAAAGTTCTTTCAGTATTCTCTGATGGGAGAAGGGATCTAAATTTGACACAGTTCAAGACAGACAAAAGATTAACTTAAAAACTATCCTATGTCAAAGGGCTGGAGAGATGGCTCAGCATCTGGCTGCTCTTCTAGAGGACTCGGGTTCAATTCTCAGCACCCACATGGCGGCTCACAATTATCTGTAACTCCAATTCCAGAGAATCCAACACCTTATTCTGGTCTCATTGGGCACCAAACATATACATGGTACATAAACATATATGCAGGCAAAACACACATACACATAAAATCATAAAAAAATTAGCGCATATGAATTTTTATCAATAATTATTTAACATGTTCAAAATTAATTACCATGATATCAATTAATGGTGGAAAATATACCACACTTATAATACGACTTTATACAAACAATGCCAGAAGTCACGTTTCTCTTGGGGCAAGTGTAAGCCTAGCTCAAGAAACACAGACTTGTTCAAAATTACAAAGCCTTCACTTCAACATAAGTCTGTATCAACACAAGGGTTTTCTCCTCTGCTGATAATCTTTCTCATTTATTTTGTTTCCCTGTGGCTTGGGTTTTGTCATTCATAAAGTACTTGAGAGAATTATAAAAGTATATGATTTCCTCTTTAATGAATCTGGCTGAACACAGCTGAACATGGATGAATATTCTGCTTGCTTGAGTTCTGGTTGGGAAAAAAAAAGAAAAAGAAAAAGAAATTGTAGAGAAGAGAGGGAAGAAGAAAATGAGGGAGAGGGTGATGTTTCTCTCAAGGAAGAAGAGAGCCATAGGTAGGGATAGGGAAAAATTAGCACCTATATATTCAAACGCAAATGAACAAGTACTTCTGTAAATGTATGTGACTTCTTCTACCTCCAAACTTAAGAACATACCTTCGACAAAAGCAAAGAGTAGTGTCACCTTAAACACTACCCTGGTTTTACAGATGATGCAGGTCTATCTGGGCAGCTTCTGGCCTTCCTCCCTACTACGCTCTGGGTTCCAATAAATTGCCTGTCTGCCCTGTCCAACATAAACACTCCTGATGGCAGCCACACAAGGGCTTCAGGAAATCCTGATACATTGAGCAAAGTCATCTTTTAATATTCACCAGTAAAGTGTTCCTGGTCCTAGCGTCGCCTGAAGGACCCCATTAAGGGAAAGGCTTAAACAGGGTTTATAATGCTGCTCGGTGGAGACCTGCAACTTTCTTACCTTTATGGTCACGAGGAAGATGGTGTACAGAAATATGAGGTCATGCTTTGATATTCCCAGGTGTTTGGTGTGCTGGAAAGTGAAGACAATTGACCCTAGCAGAGTTACCTTGGAAGGGCTAAAAGGAAAAAAAAAACAAAAAAACAAAACAAAACAATAATAATAATAAGTCAGTGACAAAAAAGTCCTCTGCATACTATTTTCTCAGAGTGTTCTGCTGACAACTTAATGGACTGTTAACAGATATGAATATATGTTTAAAGTTTCAGAAATGCTGAGTTATATAAACTTAAAAACCTTTTCTTACAGCATAAAGTACTGAGGGTTTTCATTTATTTATTTATTTATTTATCTATCTATCTATCTATCTATCTATCTATTTATTTATTTATTTATTTTCAACAAGCCAATAAGTAGCACCCCTCCATGGCCTCTGCAGGTTCTCCAGGTTCCTGGCCTGTCTGAGCCCCTGTCCTGACTTCCTTTGATGACAAACCTGAAGGGGAAGGGGAAGCCAAACAAAGCTGTTCCTCCTCCAGTTTCCTTGGTATGGTATTTCAGGGCAGCAACAGTGACCCTAACGAAGACAAGCAGCAAGTGCCCTTGACCACTGAGCTAACCCTGCAGGCCCAAGGCCTTTTAGAATGTCCACTATGTTTATGTCCATTGCGTTGCCAATAGAGAAATATATTTACCCATCTAACTTTTTTTAAAGAGCTGAAGGTCTTTAAAATTCCTCAATCTGGAATTAGTCCTGAAACACCTTCCATGATAAACAAGACCCCAAGACAGATGAGAGAAGTGGGAAAAAGTCTTTCCTGTTCTGTGGTGTAAACACCACCCCACTGGACAACCTCAGGCTACTATACAGAATGGAGAGTAAGATACACAAAGCCACTCTCAGAAAGCAGTATCAGCTTGTCTTGATGGCACACACCTTTAATCCCAGTACTTTTGAGTTTGAGGCCAGTCTAGCTATATGGTAAGACCCTGTCTTAGAAAAAAAGAAAAAAAGCAGCATGAGCCAGCTCTAGTATAGCCCTTAGCTACCTTGAGCACAGTAGGTCAGTCTCTGCCAATATCTTAATTATTAATGCTGATATTATGAAATCACTATGCTGCTAACCTACCTAAGCAACAGTATTTTTATCTTACACACTTGTGTAAGCTTCTCTATGTCACACTTGTGACCAGATTCTCTATGCCTACAGATGATAAGTTATAAACTATGAGAATGCCACACTGCAAAAATGACAAAGATTTTCATAAGCCTGCCTATCTATCTATCTATCTATCTATCTATCTATCTATCTATCTATCTACCTTGTGTTCTCAAGACAGTGTTTCTCTGTGTAGCCTTGGCTGTCCTGGACTTGCTTTGTTAAACCAGGCTGGCCTCAAACTTATAGAGATCGCCTTCCTCTGCCACAAATTGATTTTTTAAAGGTTATTTGAGTTTTATAAACTAAGAAATGAGTTCAAAACAGTATAAGATCTGGACCTCACATAATAATATAATTAAATAACAATCATGTCTTGGAATAATAATTTCTAAACTTTCATTGTACTTTTAAAAAAATGTTTCAGGACAATTATTAATATTAATATTAATATATGTATCAGTTTATACACATATAACTATATTATAAAATGTACACAAATTGGACATTTAAAAATATAAAGCAAAGGCAAACAAGGGGCTGTGAAGAGGGCTCAGTGGGTAAAGCGGTTGCTGTACAGAGTAAAAACCTATTGGCTCCCTAGAACCCATAAAAGCCCACCAGTAATCCCAGGACACAGGAACACAGACAGGAAATGTCCTGGAGCAGGTTGGCTGGCCAGGAAGGCTGAAACAGTGAGCTCCACGTTCACTGAAAGACCTCACCTCAAGATATAAGGTGGAAACATATCTATGAAAACATCTCACACCAGCCCTGAGCGTGCATATGCACAAACATGCACTATGATCCACGTGAGCCCACACATGTGAACACACATAAACACACAAACATACATAGGACCCCTGACCAATGGAATAAGACTTATCTTGACGTTATTTTTGTTATTCTAATAGTTTGGTTCCTGTACTAATGAAGCTGATTAAGGAAATGGCTTTGACATTCACACTGACCATTTTGGATTAGGTTTTCTTAAAGAGTGCCTCAAAAAAAATAAGCAGTTTGCAGATAATTGTGAAAGGGCGTTGGAGAAGGACTTAAGGAAGATTTAAATCAAAGTGTTAGATTTGTTATGAAGATTGAGATGCACTGAAAAATTCTAGTGTTGTTTCCTAAGAAACAGGAAGTAAGATCCTCCTTCCAAACCACAATGGTGAAACAGATGGCAGCAGATACTCCTCTTCCAAAAAGGAAAAAGAGAGCACCCTGGCACCAAGACATTTCAAACTCGAGCAGATCAAGATCCAAGGGGACCCAATGGCTGTGCCTTCAGGTTCCATGCTCTGACCTCACATAGCATGGCCCTGGCCTCTGCACTTCAACTCTAGCCTGTGGCCCTTGGCTCTCACACTCCCCACTTCCTCAAAACTACTTTCCTCTTTCTCTTGGTCCCCTTCCTAATTTCAGGACTTATTCCCTACTCATGCCCACACATAATATATACTAAAAGCTAAGACCTGACTATGAGAAAAAACATATCATATCATGTCTCAATAGGGTTTTTATTGTTGTTTTTATGTATATGGGTATACTGCATGCATGTATATACTGTGTACTACATGTGTGCCTGCTGCCCTCAGAGGCCAGGAGAGGATATCAGAGCCACTGGAACTGCAGTTACAAAGAGTTGTGAGACATCATGTGGTGCCAGGAACTGAACCTGGGTCCTGGATAAGAGCAGCCAGTACTCTTTGCCACTAAGCCATCTCTTCATCCCTAAGCTGTTTTCATAAAGAAGGTGAATACACAGAAAACTGATGTTTAAGATTTCATCTGAGAAAGTTAACTCTTGATGAATTTGCTGGTTTTCTTCCCAATGCAATTGCCATTTGTTTCTCAGGTATATTTCAGTCACATACACAGTTCTGAATATGCTCATTTTAAAGAAACTGGGTAGTATCTAAGGCTGTAAGTCCAGATCTCAGTATAATACTGGCTACTTACAAGGACATCTTCAGCCATTCATCACCTTCTGGTTTCCAATCTCCTTTTAACAACTGTTCACAAGCTACAATAATAGCACCACCTGCACCTAAAAACAAAATAAAAAAAAAAACAAGAATATTTAACTAATATTCTTAAGAAATTACATGGCAGGAGAAGTCAGAATTTCCTCTCCCAGTTTAAAACCCAAGATTACCAAAACAGAATTCTCAAGAAGAACTCAGTCTTCTGTGCACTGAGATCTGAGACAAGAGCAAATTCCCTCCCCAGCATGACAACTGTCTATCTTACTGTGACCTGTGGTTAACAAGCTGGGATCCCAAGAACAGACACACACAGAGAGAGAATTGTTTTAGGAAAAGTAAGAGCCTCTCTTTACATTTCTTCCCTAGGTATGGTTAGATTTAGATGCAGTATACTGTAACAGAGGTTACAGAAATCTGTTCAGTTCCTATAGATAAAACCACAGGATCAGAGACAGAGCTCATTGTTAGATGCACTTGCCTAGCATGCATCAGTTCCCAACACTGCATACTCCACGCATGGCGGCACTTGCCTTTATGATTTTAGCACTCAGGAGGTAGAGGCAGGAAGGTCAGAAGTTCAAGGTCATCCTTAATAGAGAGCTTGAGGCCAGCCTAGACAACCTGAGATACTGAAAGAGAGAGAGAGAGAGAGAGAGAGAGAGAGAGAGAGAGAGAGAGAAAGGGAGAAATTGGGAGAAAGAGAGAAGAGAGAAAGGAGAAAGAGCTGGAGAGATGGCTCAAAGGTTAAGAGCACTTTGCTTTCATTTTTAGACAGGGTCTTTCTATGTAGACTAGGCTGGCCTAGAATTCACTGTGTAGTGAAAGCTGGCTTCAAACTTGTGATCCTCCTGCCTCAGCCTCCCAAGCACTCAGATTATAGGTGTGTATCACCATGCCCAGCCTCAGCCACGTTCTTGTTAATTTTCACGAGCCACAAATTTTCTTATTAAACTTATTTCATTTATAGTAAAATAATTACTTATGGTTCAGAGACACCAGAAGAAATTATTCATAAGAAACTTTACAGGCTCAAAATAATAGCTGATCACTAATACTGATATAACTTTTAAATTAACTTACTAACTAAAAAGACAAGATTTATTAAAGTATGTAATTAATTAATTAAAATATAAACAAACATTCCTTTAGAAGGAGTATTCAGGAATTACAGTAGATCAGTAACATAACACTAATGAACACATATTGTTAAAATTACCTCGGGCCCATCCAACAGCTATCATGACTATCCAGCTATTTTTGTAATAGCTATTAGCTTGTGTGATTCCACCTACAATTTTCCAAGTTCTGGTCACTTCCTTCATTCCCGCAGCCAGGAGTTGAATAGGTAGATGTGAATAGCCATGGGAAACTAGGTCACGTGGACAAAAAAATACAATATACCTGAAATTAAAAGTATTTTAAAATGTAAATAATATCAGAAGAACAGAAGTGAAAATCAAAATCATCCTCACTAACAACATGGCATAACACAACCACTGCAATTATCCACAAAAACTCGAACCTGATTTCAAAAAAAAACAAACGAAATATTAGATTGCTTTTTAAATCACACAAAACATAATAATACATCCATGTCATAATAAGCAGAAGGAGTCATACAATTTGCAATACTCTATACAGTTTTTAATTCACCCATACAATTTTAAAACAAAGTTAGGTACATAATTTATTAAAAAAAGGAAACAAATGCATGATCAGTTCCAAGAAGTAAAGGTTGTGGCCTTTGTTCTTAGGGAAAAGGAATTAGGCAAAGGAGCCTTTTGGTAAATGAGTAAATGTTACATTTCAACTCCTATTAACATCTTGACCTGTGTCCCTCTGCCTAGGGCATAAGTTCAAATCTATACAAAGATGGAGACAGCTCACAAGGAAATGAGTTTATGTATGGAAAATATACATTCATGCAGCAGAAAGAATATGAAACTCAATCTTCAATCTGGTTGAGTAAGCTTAGTTTTAGCCAATGAAGTTGTTGCTAATTTTACAATAATTCACCCATTCTCTGGGGAGTCACAGTTCTAATCTTTGTTCTTTAGCCTCTCCTCAAATACTATCAGTGTTATTTTCTAGAAAATATACATTAGTTTTCCACTCCACTCCTAGACAGTTTGGTGCATAAGCACAGCAGATCCTCTTCTAACGGAGTGACACAGAACCCACGGCATGGAGAAAGTGTTAGGGTTCTTTTAAAAGCAAGTGCTAATTTTATTCCAATTCATGAGTCATAAACTCAAAAACCTCAAATGTCTTCACAGAATATAAAATCTTTGTGAACACTGCTTCAGATACCTGATATGAGAAGCAATGGTTTGCTCAGACACTCCTTCATCTTTACTTACTAACTCCTTATTCAAGGTCCTGCTCAAATACCACCATATCCATAGACAGTGGAAGGTCTGCTTCACTTCAGGTCAGACAAACGGTGGCTCTGAACAAGTAGAATACTTGGTTCTTATGCCTCAAAATGGCTCTTTACACATTGTCCTTTACAACATAAAAATGAAGGCTCTACTGCTTTCTGATCGCTGCCCCCAGGTGGGGCTGCCTCGCCAGGCCACAGAGGAACGGCCCAAGTTCAGTCCTGATGGGACTTAATGAGCTGGGGTGGGTAGTTAGCTGAGGAATAGGGGAGGAAGGAAGGGAGAAGAGGGAGGAAGAGTGAGACCAGGAGGAGAGAAAGGAGAGGGCAATGATCAGGATGCAAAGTGAATAAATAAATTAATTAAAATATAAACAACCAAATAAATAAATGAAGGCGCTAGTGCTCATCAGTGGATTCCACTGGTCACTGGATGGCAGGAATCCTGCAGCTGTCCTCTAACCAAAAACTCAGCATAATGAAAAATAGCAATGAACTGAATAGCTTATTAGCATTCAATCTGGCAGCAGAGAGAAAAAATAAAGTATCTGGAGAAATTTTATGTTATCTGAGATAAGATTTTATGGTTTAAATTTTTTACATGGTCATATAATATTTTGAAAGTTTTAAATATAGAAGTGATTTCCAGGAAGTTAGACAATAGAGGGGAAAAAGCGTGTACATTTAAATAATGAATTGTGTATGTGTTCTTAATAAAAGCCAACAATATCACGGTATCTATTATAGATTAGATAAAGAACAGACAATGCAGTTTTGCTTTGGCAATAATTAATGCTAAAAATAACTACTCTAAAGAAGAACCAAAACGCTATTATGACAAGTCCATTTGCATTCCCTCATTCTATCTTTAACATGTGTTAGAACCTTTTACCACAACAGAAACTCTGGACTTTTTATATTCAATTATGTGACATTATAATATACAGTCGATAGTTTATAATTATTGCTACTTCTACGTCCTACATTTTTATCCTATTTAACCAAATAGGACAGATTTTTTTTTTCTTTTGTTTTTTTCAAGACAGGGTTTCTTTTGTAATCCTGGCTGTTCCTGGAAATAGCTCTGTAGACCAGGCTGGCCTCGAACTCATAGAGACCCCTGTGCCTCTGCTTTCCAAGCACTAAGATTAATGGTGTGCACCACCATTGCCCAGCATCAGATATGCCTAAAGTACAGCTACAACAACCTCACATATTAAAACCCTGTGCCCACCTGTATTGCCATGCAGGAAAAGTTCAACAGACTTAAAAACAAGCATGTCAGACAAATGACTTCAGACACAACCACTTTAGTTCTGTAACATAAGTTAGCTATATAATGTTGATCTGACAAGTTACTGGGCCAACAGGCATTAACCAAACAGCATGTCTCCTCTGCAAAGATTGTAATTTCACTTTAAGATTGTAATATCTAAAATACCTTTACCTTGTAAGCACCTAAAAAAGTATACAAGAAAGAAAAAAGAAGTGGAATGAGAATAATGGATTTCTCACACACTTTTAAGTCACACAGATCAGATTAATGGAAAGAGAAAAACAACAGAGTAGAAATTAGTCTAAAATAGTATACAGCCAACAAATGCAAGATAAACCACTATAAACGGGCTTTAAGATGGGGGTAGAATTTAGGTTAAAACCAGAGGCCGAGCAGAGAAGAGCTTTGCTGGGCTAATCTCTCAGAAGACTGCTTCGTTTGCTATCGACTCTCCTTTTCTATCAAAGGCAGTGTCACTTAACTAAGCCACAGAACCCAAACTACAGCCATGTAAGTCTAATGGAACAGCTCTGTTCTGTGGTTAGGACACCAACAAACTATGACAGGAGTGACAGACTATAACTTATTTTAAGATAATCACTCCATTGTTATGTGAAAAATAGACTTAGGAAGATACCAAAGTCCAGGACAGAAGTGGGAGTATTGGTGTTTGATACTAGAAACAGTAGAGACAGGAACTATGAGAATCTGGCCACCTTACTTTTTACAGTTTCAGCATTTATACAACATTAGAAAAATCCAAACTGCTAGTATCTTTTTAAAGTACCATTATAGAAATGGAAGTCTTTTAGAAGTGCTTTTGGAAGATGATACTGTGAGATGAGTAGGCAAGTCATGCGTGGATGCTCTACAGTTGCACGTGTTCTGATTCTAGCCTTGACACCTATCTAGATATGAAATTACAGCAACTCTTCCCTGTCTTAGCTTCCTTGGTTTCAAGCAGAAGTAATAACAACTACCTCTGCTAGCACTGTGAGCTGAATACATTTGATATAAAAATGGAAGGCAAACTAGGGTTTGAAGGAGAAAGCAGGACAAGGCCAGGGAGGTTGAGAAGAAGGATGAGGATTCAGCCAAATCTAAGTACATATGAAAATGCCATAAAGAAATCTGTTACATGTAAGCTAATTTTCAAAAATTTTAAGAAGCTGGAAAAGTGTCTCATCATTTAAGAACAGTGGCTGCTCCTGCAGAGGACCTGGGTTCAGTTCCCAGCACCCACATGGTGGTTCCCATCTGTAATTTCAGTTCCAGGATAGTCAATGTCTTCTTCTGGCCTCTTGAGGCGCCAGGCACACACACACATTCATGTCGTTCATCCATACATTCAAACAAAACACCCATGCACATAAAATAAAAATAAATAAATCTTTCAAAACATAATTATAATAGCTACTTCACAGGACCCATAAATATAAAGAATTTTGCTAATATATAATACTAATTCAATACATACTAGTTATCACATAATTAATTCCAGTCCACCTACTTTCCACAGCCATAAAAAACAAACTATTTATTAGAAGAGAGAAAGTGGTATTTTTTACTGAAAGCAACAGCAGCCTATAAGTCATTTTAAGACTTTCCTGTTTGAGTTTAAAATAGTATTCTCTTCCTCACTGATAGTTTGAATCATGATTTTACATACCAGCTACTTGAGAAACTGGTTTGTATTCCCTGTTAGTAAAAAATCCTTATTTCATAGAGCAGATTGAATTTTAAAAAACAAAGCCACAATAAAACCTAAAATCCTGTTTATATGGAGGAGGGTTACCTGCAGAACAATTCGATGACAGCCATTCAGTACCTGACCTGCGTATTACTGGATGTTGAGAACAGCTGTAGATGAGTTCAATATTTAGCCACCGATCAGAGAGATGGAGCATACTATTTCATAGTATTTGAGTAATTTTTTCTCTTAATGTCACCAATAAAAGATTTTGTCAGAAAAAAGTAATTACAATAGCTATAGAACTAATGATTAAATAAGAAAATAAAATTTAGCTGATATATAACATTAATTCAATAATTACTATTTTCAGGTGAATAACTCCACGCACTACTGTCCACAGCCACAAGTTCCTACTTCGACTTTACCAGTACCACATTATGTAAAGTATCCTGTTTATAACTGCCTAATAAATTTGAAATTATTACAATAAAATGAACTGTTGATTGTTTTATCATTGTGCTGTATGTGCATGATGGGCGGAGGGCTGCAGGCCACAGTGAACACGGGGAAGTCAAGAGGACTGCTCTGTGTAGCCATTTTCTTCTTCCAGCTTTCTGCGAGCTCTGGGCTAGAGCTCAGGCTGCCAGGCCTGTGTGGCTAGCCCCATTACCACCAGGCCTCTCACCAGCCCAGTAAAAATGAATTCCAAATGTTCCCAATACACACTAAATTGACAGAGTTTTTAATAGAAAGCATAGTTTAACTAAAACAAAGCACGCTGATTTGTATCAATAATCAATATATTTTTAACTTAATTCTCTTAAGAACATCTAAATTTGCATGAAGAAAAATCCAAGCCAATTCCTGCTAACATTTTCCCCTTCACTTCAAAAGTACCAAATTCATGTTTAAAGATGTCAGAAGTCTTTAAATACTCCAGGAGCCAGATGTGATGCCTTCCCAGCTCTAAGAAGGCAGAGGCAGGTAGGTCTCTATGAATTGGAGAACAGCCTGGCCCATAAACTGAGTCTCAGGACAGCCAGGGCTACATAGTGAGACTTTGAACCAAACTATCTCTCTCTCTCTCCACCCCCTCTCTTTTTCTCTATCTATCTTGCTTGCTTGCTTTCTATCGATAAACAAATAATCAAATCAACAAAGAGAAAGATGAGAAAAGCTATGTATAAGCCATTAATCATTTGAGCTTTTTGTTTACTTGTTCACATTTAGATATTTTTATCATGTCATAATTCTATGTGTTTGAGTTTGTTTCACAAAAGAAAATATCTGGGCCAATATTTGATGTTCTCTCATGCTAAAATGTTCCCACGAAAACTTTAATAACAGTTGCAACTAGGAGACTATAAGGGGAGAAAGGGCAAGAGACAATCTTTAAAGTTAAAAAACTTTAGCACTATTTGGGTTCCCTTACTGCACACGCATTAACTTAAGGACACAAAAAATTTGGAAGAAAAATATATCCATTTTACTACAATCTATAAAGAAATTCTTAAAAGACTTCATACCTCAACATAAGGAAACTTACCAGATTGAAGACGCCAGTAAAATATTAGTGTGGTTTGTAAGAAACTTGAGTGGAGGCTCTGCCAGAAGAATAGAGGCTAAAATTCCCCCACCGAAGCAATGCAGCATAGCACTCAACCAGCTAGACAGGGGGTTATTCCATGCCGTGGCCACTGCTCCTGAAAGGACAGAGTAAACACATGCTCTGAGATAGTTGTATATTTACGAGAAAGTGCCAAGCACCCACTGCACTAAGAGAAATAAACCAAATCTGTTCACAAGTGTGCTAATCATGGTAATGTAAGCCAGCATTCTTTTTAAGTGTGGGATGTGGTGGGATGAGTGAATGTGGGTGTGGGTACATGTACATGCAGATATGTTGCGGGGTGTTCTCCGGTTTAGACACATGGAGGCCAGAGGTTCACGTTGGGATATCTTTCCTCGATTGTGTCTACACGCTGTTTTTTGAAACAGGGACTCACCTGACCCTGAAGCTTGAGGCTTCAGTTAGACTGACAGGCCAGTAAGCCTCCAGGGTCTGCCATCTCCAACCCCAGTGCAGGGCTTATAGGCATGTGTTGCTTTACTTGACTTTTATGTGGATTATGGAGATCCAAAGTCAGGTCTTCATGCTAGCACAGCAAGTACTTTAACCCACTAAGTCATCTAACCTTAAATAATATATTCTAATATATATATATTATATATATATAATATATATATATTCTACTATATATATATATATATATAGTAGAATATATATAAAAGCGGTGGGAGAGAAAAATGAGAGATAGCACACCTATCTATGTGCATGATTGATGGTACAACTGCCTAACATGCGCATGAGGAAGTCAGGGGCTGACTAGGGGTATCTTCCTCTATTGCTGTCTTTTTTGTTGTGTTTTGTTTTGTTTTTCAGGCAGGGCACTGTGTAATCGTGGCTGGCCTGGAATTCTCTATGTAGACAGGGCTAGTCTCATACTACAAACTAGAGATCCATCCACCTGCCTCATTCTACTGAATTAAAGGCATATGCTACTCTGCCTGGCTCTCCACCTTATTTTTCGCGACAGGGTTACCCCCTGAATCTGGAGCTCACTCTTTTGACTATATTGGCTGGTAAGCAAACTCCTAGGATTATCCTCCCAGCACTTGGGTTACGGGAACACACAGACCCATACCCCACTTTGCTATGACTATGATGGTTAGGGATACGAACTCCAGCCCTCCTCATGCTTGCACAGCAGGCCCTTCACCCACCAAGCCATCTCCCAGCCCTTACAAGTAGTTTTAAATGGCTGACTTTGACATCCTTAAAATATTATCCAAGCTTTTCTTACCAGTTTCCTAGTAATAGGTGGTTTTTAAAAGTTCCCACCTAGTGTTTCCTTTCATCTGAAATCTTACTGTAAATACTCCAAGACAATGTGTCAAAAGAATATATTAAGAAAGGTCGGAGGCCAGTGAGATGGCTCAGAAGGTAAAGGCACTTGCTACCCAGTCTCACAGAGCAGGTTTGATCCCTAGGGCAGACATGGTGGAAGGAGAATCAAATCTCACAAGCTGTCTTCTGACCACCACACCCACGAGAACATACATATATAGGTACACAAAGAAACAGTGTAATTAATGTTTAACAGAGAAGTTGGCCCAGTGGGTAAAGGAGCTTGTACAAGCCTGACAACCTAAGCTCAGGCCAGAAGCCACGTAAAGGTGCACAGAGAAGACCAACTCCACAGAGCTGTTCTCTGACCTCCATATGTGTGCTGGAGCACCCCACCACTGCCAACAGTGAAATTGGTTTTTGTTTTGTTTTTAAGAAAGGTCTACAACCTTAACTACTTTAGAAAATGTACAAGGCTACTGTAAACAAACTAAGCTTTCAACATATCAGCTGGAAATAAAGGAACAAGCTCAAAGGTCAAAGCTACTGGGGGCATGGGGGAGACAGCTAGGTAGCTATGAACACATACTGTTTATAATGGCCAGTCTTGGTGGTCAACTTGAGTACAGCTGGAACCTAGCCCAAGCAGCTGGGCCTGCCTGTGAGACATTTTCTTGACTGGATTGTTTGAAGCGGGGCCATCCACCCTAAGTACGATGCTACTGTATCTCTAAATATATTAGCTATGTAAATGGTAAGAAGGTGGATAGACTGACAGGTATACATATATAATCTATCTAAATGGGTGTACAGGAACTGTTCAGAATTGTCTCTTGCAGTGGTGATTGATCATGCTGATCAGTCAGCACAGTCACCAAGTGGAGCCTTCACGCTGTTCCTTTTGGTCAGTGAGCAGTAACTAAACAGTAAATGCTGTGACACTGAGACACCTGGGGCTAAATCAATGCAGACAGCTTATGCATGGTGAGCACAGAACTTAGGTACCTAGAAACACACTCTGGCTCCAGCATCTTCTCTCGCTCTCTAAAATTTTTTTCTTTATTATTTATCACAATTTATTCAGTTTGTGTCCTGGCTATAGACCCCTCCCTCATCTCCTCCCAGTCCCACGCTCCCTATCCCGCTCTTACGCCCCTCCCCTAGTGCACTGATGGGGTGGTCCTCCTCCCCTACTATCTGACCCTAGCCTATCAGGTCTCATCAGGGCTGTCCTCTTTCTCTGTGGCCTAGTAAGGCCATCTTGCCAGGGGAAGGTGATCAAAGAGCAGGCAACCAAGTTCATGCCAATGTCTGCCCCTGCTCCTTGCTACTAGGGACCCCGCATGGAAACTGAGCTGCCCATGGGCTACATCTGAGCATGGTCCTGGGTTGATTCATCAGTCTCTGCAGGGCCCCCTGTGCCCAGATTTTTTGGTGCTGTTGCTCTTCTTGTGGAGCTCCTGTCCCCTCCAGGTCTTTCTATATTCCCCTTCTTTCATAAGATTCCCTGCACTCTGACCAAAGTTTGGCGACAGGGTTACCCCCTGAATCTGGAGCTCACTCTTTTGACTATATTGGCTGGTAAGCAAACTCCTAGGATTATCCTCCCAGCACTTGGGAGCATCTGCTTAGATACCCTGCTGGGTAGAGTCTTTCAGAAGCCTTCTGTGGAAGGTCCTTGTTCTGTCCCCTGTCTTCTCCTACTTCCAATGTCTATCCTGTTTGCCCTTCTGAATGAGGATCAAGCCTCTTCTTTAGGACTATAGATTTTAGTATGTTTATCCTATATTATATGGCTAATATCCACTTAAAAGTGAGTATATATGTGTGTGTCTTTCTGCTTCTGGGATACCTCACTCAGGATGATCTTTTCTAGTTCCCACCATTTGCCTGCAGATTTCATTATTTCCTTGTTTTTAATTGCCGAGTAGTATTCCACTGTGTAAATGTACCATGAGGGACATCTCAGTTGTTTCCAAATTCTGGCTATTAAGAATAAAGCTGCTATGAACAGAGTTGAGCAAATGTCCTTGTTGTATGGTTGAACATCTTTTGGATATATTCCCAGGAGAGGTACAGCTGGAACTTGAAGTAGCACTATTCCTAATTTTCTGATAAATTGTGTTAACACTTGATTGAGAAGTTACGGTAACACCTGTGAAAGAGAAGTGCCTCCATTCCCCCCTGCATGTGTGTGTTGGGGGCAGACCTACCTCACAGTAGTACTCTAAGAGTTTACAGCAAAAGAAGACTTAGAGTCCTTCACAAGAGAGTCTCTGTCTAGCACATAAGTAATAGGGACTGGCTAGTCTATCATCACACAAAAATTAGGAGAAAAGAGTAAAACAGCCCTTCTTCCATGGCCCTGATATTCAGTCACAGTCACATTTGAATTCTGCAGAGTGACTTTATCTAGCCTTCTAGGTTATTTACACATTCATTCATATGCATTCATGTGCACAGTCTCATGTGTGATCGAACCCTCTCTACCTCCTGCTCTCTCTTCCCCCTCCCTTCCTTCCCTCCTCTCCTCTGCCCACCTCTTTTACTTCCTCACATACCTAGGCATACCCTGGTTAGCAGCAGAGATGAGTTCTCACAACTGAAGCTCTATATGAGAGAGAGTTAGAGTGTGGCACAGCACCAGCGCTCTGAAGTAACTGACTACTCTGGTAAACTCGCACTTAGAGGACCGGCTTAGTGCCATCCTAACCAAAAACAATACTTTTATCCTACACTCAGCAGTCACTGGCTAACAAGAGGAGATACATTCAGACTTCCCTTTACCCATCAAAACAATATAATTCAAATGTATTAAATGTTTATTCATTTCTCATTAGGCCTAACAAATAGCATTTCCCACACTTCAATGTATTCATTGCATTTGATTCTTGATCTTGTTCACAAGTCATAGCTTCACTTTAAGAGTCCATCTTTGAGAGTTTAAAAGAGGCATGCTCTAAAAATGATCACATGACAGAAAAACGTGAAATATGTTAAACTGCTCAAGCATTAAAATTATGCTACCATTCATTTCCCTTACCTAGTATTATCATAATTCAAACAAGGAGTTAGTCATACCCAGCAGCTTTTTGACTTCTGGGTAGGACTTCAATCTCTCTTGTATTAAGTTGCATCTTTATAAAATGAAAATATTACTTTATAAAGATTTAAAATAAGAAAAAAACTTTTTTATGTTGATAGACACTGCTGGCTAACTTACTTGCTGAATGGACCAGTCTGGAAGCAGAGATAAAATATAGGCTAAATGAAAGCCTTAGGCTGCTACTCACTCAGTTCTCTATGCCAAAAATATACAATTCTTTTATTGAAAGGCTGGGGTGGGAATGATGGCGCATGTCAGTGAAGTGAACTCAAATTATAAACTAGGATGCATTAGACAAAGAGACTCAGGAAGAAATCAGCTCAGGGGAGGGGAGTGCCTCCCTCAGATTGGTCCTATTTGACCCCATTTTCAAAATTATGTCAGCAAGAAAAGCTATAGATATGTGTATGTGTGTGTGTGTGTATTTGTATTTGCACATGTGAGGGTAAACGTACATGTGTGTAAACATATACATACATGTATATGAGGGCTCACAGTTGACATTGGGTGTCTTTTTAAACTTCCGCCACTGTATTTATTGAGGCAGTCTCTCTCTGAACCCAGACTCACCAATCCAGCTAGTCTAGCTAGCCAGGTTGCCCCAGGGATTCTCTGACTCTGCCCAAGCACTGGGATTACAGGTCATCACACCTGCCTGGCTTTTACATGGGTTCTGAGACTCCAAACTCCCTTTTTAACGCTTGTTTAACAAGTGCTTTATGCACATCTCCCTAGTCCTAAATTATAGATTTTAACATACATTTAGGAGAGAAAAAATTCTTCATTGTATTATAAGATATTTCAAATATGCTATCAACAGAATTATTTTCCAAAAAATCTTTGCAAAAGCTGTCACACTGCAACCTAAATTGAATTTCAAGTACAAGATGGCTGAAATACAAATAATCACGTGTGAACTTTAGTATCAAATACTTCAAGTGAGCTGTGATGGACAGCTGGAGGAAGACATGCCAGGCAAATGGTGCAACAACTAAATGATGCCTGCTACCCACAGAGTTCCCAGAACGGGAAAGGCACAAGGGGGTGGCTGTGCTGGAAAGAGCAGCGGTCAGAGACAAGAAGAGTAGCCCCAGTTATGTGACCCATGCTTACAGTAAGCCTTTGTGGATCACAGTAAAAGTTTGCATTTTCACTCTAGCCAACAGAACCAGGAGGAGGCAAACTGCTTATATTGATCACATGTAAACATTTTATATACCATGGGCTATGCAGTGTCTATTCAATCATCCAACTCCATTGTGGCAAAAACTAGTGCTGGTTGATGTGTAATGAGTGAATACTTAATTCCAATGAGACTCATTTTTACTAAGAATGAAAGCTAAACACTAAAACATAATCCACTTCCATGAACTCACTTAAAATCACACCCTACAAAATCCCAAAGTAATTATCAGACTGTGCCTAAAACAGTGTTACTAACTTGCCTATACCAAGGCTTAGGCTTCTTCGGTGGATAGCAAACATGACTTTTCTATGTCGCTGTGCTCCAGTCTATTTTTAGGTCAGTAGTGTGTGCCTATTTTTAAGAACCACTACACTACAGTCTTCTTTTTGTTTTGTATATTTTTTTAATTTTAAAAAAGTACATATTGTACATTGAGCATATTCCCCTCAGGCTTCTGTTTCCTCCTTTTTCTTCCCCCTCCTTCTGGTAGAACCACTGCACTGTAGATCTTTTCAAAACTGTTAACATCCAGCTGGCAATTGGTTGCTATGGCATCCAGAAAGGAGCCTAGGAATGATCGGCTGTCTTAAAGCTTCTGCTTGAGGTGCTAAGTATTTGTATGAATACTAACATGATTTTATTTTGGTCTTTCACCGATAGTTCTTAAAAAAAAAAAAAATAGGGGTTTAAGGAGCTCGTTCAGTCAAGTATTAGTGCTTGCTATACAAGCATAGGACCTGAGTTTAATCCCTGGAATTCACTTTAAAAAGCAAAAACAAACAGGGTAGTGGTGACCTGACCTGGAGATAAGTAGATCCCTGGCCAGACAAGCTTCACCCGAAACCAGCAATCAGTGAGCTCCACGCAAAAGTGACACTGTCTCTAAAGAGTAGAAGCATCCTGGGAAATCACACCTGATGCTGACCACAGGCTTACACAGAGAGAGACAAGACAGGAAGACACTGACAGAGAGACAGAGAAGGGGCAGGCACACAGAGAGAGACAGAGAGACAGAGAAGGGGCAAACAAACACACACAAAAGCAAAAAAGGAGGCTGGGGAAATGGCTTAGTGTGCAAAATACCTACCTTGCAAGCACAAAAGCTGAGTTTGATCCCTAGAACCATGCTTAAAAAAAAAAAAAAAAGCCAGGGGTAGTGACATATAACCCCAGCACTGGTGAGGTATGAGGTAGACACAGCAGAGCCATGGGGCTCAGCCTGTCATACTTGGTGAGTTCCAGGTCATTGGGAGGCTTGGAAAAAAGGGAGGTGGTTGGAAGGAATTCCTGAAGAAACAGCCAAGGTCATCCTGTGGCCTCCGCATGCACAAACACATGTACATGCACAACTACTGTGGGTTTGAACAAGAACACCGGCACAACATTTGAGGCACCGTTCGGACACCATCTGTCAAGGTTATAAAGCTTGCTGAAGGAAATACATAGCTGCGGCAGGCTTACAGGTTTCATAGCGTCACCGCTCAAGCTGCTTTCTTGGGTGTTGCTGAAAATGTGACCAGACAGCTTCCTGCTCATGTTCTCACCCCTTCCTCATCCACCATGAAGGACTCTTACCTCTCGCTTGCTTTTCGTCAGGGTAGCAGGAAAGTAACTAACACACTCTCAGGCACACAAGCACGTATGTACACAAACTTTCTCAGTGATATAATGCCTTGAGTCAGAATCTTCTCCAGAGGTTCTACTATTTGAATGTTCGGTCACCGGAGGTGCTGCTGTTGGGGGGTAGGAAGTGTGACCTTGACAGAGTGGTCACTAGAAGCAGGCGTTGAGAGCTGAAATCCTGCATTTCCATTTCACCCTCTCTGCTCTGTGCTTGCACCTGCAGACATAAGCTCTTAGCTTCCTGCCCTGCCACACGTCTGCCTGCTGTCACACTCTGCCCACCATTATGGACTCTAACACTCTGGAACGGAAGCTGAAATAAACTCTTTCTTCTATAAGTCACCTTGGTCACGATGTTTTATCATGGCACCAGAAAAATAAGTAATAGAAGTCACACATGGTTTGTCAGCAAAAGTATTTTTTAAAATTTATCATGTGAGCAACTAAAGCTGAAAAATTTGTGTCTGACACAATTCAAGAAGTTTTACATCAATTTTTAATTACAGTAGGAAGAGTAGATATAGACCCACCATGCGGTTGCTTTCCCAGTTCCTTATTGTGTGACTAGAATAAACATACTTGGCAACCAGCACAATCCCCAAAATGATCCACAAGTCATTATGGCAGGAAGGCTCAAGTAAGAGCCCATCAAGATTCCTCTCCTCACCAATGCAGTAAAAAATATGTACACGTGCACACACACACACACACACACACACACACACACACACAAATTGGTGCTATAACTAAAGATTTGAAAAACAAGAAAGATGGTGACCACATGGCTTGACTGTTAGGTCTCTTTATAGAACAGATGACTCCTGGTGAAGGGATGTGAATTATCACAATCTAGACAGGCAGTAGCTCTAACAGCAGCTAGCACCTATGATGTAGTATTTACTGGATCAAAGTAATGCAGTTTGTAACCCAGTAGATGATTGCTTTTTTTTTTTTTCCTCTGCATTAAGTTAAAAGGAAAAAAAAAAAGGCAGAAGCACTTCACTTTGCTAAACCACACCAGTCTTCTGTCTACGGTAATTTTCCTACATCCCAACATGTTCCATAGACGATGATAATATCGAGCATCTACCCAGCATCGCACTGGTCTCCTACATGGCATTATACTGACTGGATCTGATGATTAAGAAATAGCAGTGTATGTCTTAATGAGATACAGAAACGCCCTAGGTGTGGTGCAAGTCTTTTATCCCAGCACTCAGGAAGAAGAGGCAGAGGGATCTCCATGAGTTTGAGGTCAACCTGGTCTACATAGGGAGTTACAGCACGGCCAGGGCCACACAGAGACATGTGTTTTCTTTATGGAAAACAAAGAAACAAAACAAACAAAAAAACAACCAATAAATAAACAAAATCAAAACCAAAACACAAAATACATACAAACCAGTTAAGAGCCTAATCAAATGACTAAAAACACAGAGAATTTAACACAGAATTTAGTCAGGCTGCTGAACAAAGATAAACACAAGTAACAAAGGTATAAGCTTCAGAAAGCAGTTACTATTATGAAGGAACAAATGATAAATTGAAATTATGAAAACTTAGAAGCATAGACAAAAGCTCTTTAGAGCCAAAACTGGGAACCCTGAGGAAGAGAGACTCAGCTGGCGTTCAGTTCAGCACACTCAAAAGACTAAGGTTAAAAGTCCTCAACCCATGCTACCCAACCCATTGTTGGTAAGGTTCAGACACTGGTCTCGTGACTTTATGAGCATGCTTTCTACTGAACTGTAGCCAGACTTTTAGCTACTTTATTGTTGTTTTTGTTGTGGGTTTTTTTGTTGTTGTTTTGTTTTTTACCTATCACCCTTCTCCACCCCAAACCCCTAACACAAGGAAGGAGAGAAAAAAGGTTACAGGAGAAATGGGTCATCGAGTTCCTTGAAGCAAGTCCAAGCTTCTTCTTCAGGGTATCTCCAATCAGCAACCAGCAGTCCAGCAAAGAGCAAAAGCAGCAGCAAGAACCAACAGCAGCAGGGACCAGCAGCTGCCACCAGAGCTCCCCTGGGGTCCTAGCATTATACACCTTCTAGAGAGTCCCCAGAAATATCTTGTGAAGGCAAAAGCATGCCCCTGCTAGAGCTTGAGGCAATTTATAGTCAGCTGCTGTGGTCAGTCTGAAGCAGCCTGTATCCCACACCTGGGATTTAAGGAAAAAACAAAAAACATATTCACATAATATAACTGGGTTTTTAAAAAACAAAAATTCTTAATATACCATATCACTCTCCTCATAGTATATTATGTCTGGTCAAATACTCTTTCTGTCCACCAAAAATATAATAAAATTAAGTATAGTCAAGCAATAACTAACCCTTTAAACTCTGAGAAGCAAATTATAGACTATTTGTGCACGCACGTGCGTAGATGCACACATGTGTATGTATGTGCCTATTTATAGACAGGTAGATAGATAAGCAGGCAAATGAACAGATAGGTAGATGATGGATGGATGGATGGGTGTATTCAGGCAGAGGTAGAAGCTGGGTATCTCCCTCAACCTTACTTTTTGAGGCAGGATTCAGCTAGATTGGCTAGCCAGAAATCCCAGCACCAGACGACCACAGCACAAAGCGTCTGAACATGGCTTCTGAGGGACGGAACTCAGGTCCTCATGCTGTGGAGAAAGCACTTTTAAACTGAGCCCCAGCCTCAGCCTATGTCACTGCAGATACATCCCTTCTCACGCCACACTACACAGAACCCATTCCAGTTTTTAAAATCATACAAAAGAGGATCCTTCTGAAAGTTATGCATGCTGTCTTCTCTAGATATGAATTACATGGATAAATACATTATGAACATTCACAGGACGTAAATGCATGACTTTTGTCCTTTTTTTCAGGCATTTATAGGCATCCATAAAAACTGCAAGGCATGCTGCCATCACTTTCCACATATCCATAACACCAACACTGATTAATACATCCTTAATATATTAACCCTTTTATCTCCCACAATCTAGATAAAGGCAACCTTTGTTTCTGGATTTAATTATAAAAACGGAGAAACTGCTTTCTATTGTGGAAATGACAAAAATCATGAAGAAAAACATACCAAATGACAGAGACTTGTAAATACTAAAAACCAAGAACATTAGATAGGGCTGCAAACAGAAAGTGAACAGTAAATGGTAAGAAACTCGAACTAGCAAGATCTGGAGTAAAGAACAAGCTCCATAATTTACTATCCATGTGCCCTAGAAAAGGATACTTCATTCCCCCAAACTCCGCATCTGTCAAACGAGTGCACTAATACAGAAGTGCTTAGGGATTCTAAATACCCGCTGAAATGGTCTTCATGGAGCTGAATGCAGTAACTATTACTGCTGTGTAAGAATGGCAGTGCTGCCGCATGAGGCACTACTAAAAGGAAGAAAGCGCCGCGCTTATTCAGGGCCTTCACAGCACCTTCTGTTTGGAATCCTCACTCTCTACTACAGAGCATGCTGTTCAGGAACAAAGTGATTTAATGACGCACACATGACTTGAGTGTTAGGAAAATAGCTGTAGGAGACTTTAGATTAAAATAACAGATGTCATGGATAGAATAAATAATTTTGTGGATTCAATTTTCAGAAAGCTGAGGAGGTAGCTCAGTTGCTAAAGTGCTTGCTTAGCATGTAGGAGGTTCTAGGTTCAATTCCCAGCACAGCAAAAAAAAAAATGGGGGTGATGAATGCTTACGATATCAGCTCTCAAGAGGTGGAGGCAAGAACACCTGAATTTCAAGATTATCTTCTGGCTCAAACCTAGCCTGGGATACATGAGTCCTTGGGGATGGGAGTGGGGGTGGGGTAGTCTTAGAGAAAGACAACTAGATGTGAACAGAGACTTAAAGAAATGTGTGTTTGAGGTGATTATTTTTTGCCGGGGGGGGAGTACTGGTTGGCTATTTTTGTTTTGTTTTTTGAGAAAGGGTCTCCTTATGCAACCAAGGTTAGCCTGGAACTCATGATCATCCTTTGTCAGCCTCCTGAGTACTGGGACTTCAATCTTTTACTGTAGTATATGCCACCATAGCCAAATTAAGTTAATTACTAATTAAGTAAACTTTGTGGGGGCTGGAGAGATAGCTCAGAGGGTAAGAGCATTGACTGCTCTTCCAAAGGTCCTGAGTCCAATTCCCAACAACCACATGGTGGTTCACAACCATCTATAACAAGATCCAGTGCCCCCTTCTGCCATGCAAGTGTATATGCAAGCAGACACTACATATATAATAAATACACCTTAATATATATATATATATATATATATATATATATATATATATATATATATTTATTTATTTATTTATTAAAAAGAAAACTTTGTGAAAGAGTTGGGGTAAAGATACAGAGACCTGAAGAAGACAAGAACTCCATAAGAAGACCAATGGACTCAACTAGCCTAGGCCCATGGGAGCTCAGAGAGACTTAACCACCAACCTAAGTGCATGCACAGACTGGAACCTACACCTATGGAGCTGATGGACAGCCCGCTCTTCATGTGGGTCCCTTAGCAACTGGAGTGGGGGCTGTAACTGACATGGATGCAGTTGCCTGCTGTTGGATCACTTCCCCTAGCTGGGCAGCCTTGTCTGGCCTCAGTGGAAGAGGATGTGCTTAGTCCTAATGCAACATGAAGTGCCTGGGCAGGATTGAGGAGATGGGGGGAGAACAAGGAAGGGGAGAATGGGGAAAGAGGGTGGGACTGGGAAGAGAGAAAGGAAGATTGGGATGTAAAGTGAACAAATAAATAAACAAAACAGAAAAAAAAAGATTTAAGGAAAAACAAAAAACAAAAACAAAACAGTGGTACAAGCTATCCTGGCACTCAGGGAAACCTCAAAGGCAGTGGTTCTTAACCTTCCTAATGCTCATGACCCTTCATACCTTCAGGTTGTGGTGACCCTCAACCATGAAATTATTTTTGTTGCTACTTCATAACTGTAATTTTGCTACTGTTAAGAATCTACTGTCAATATTGGAGAAAAAGGTTTGCCAAAGGGGTCACAGCCTACAGGTTGAAAATTGTGCCTTAAGGTGAGTTCAAGCTACCCTGGTTATATAAACCTCTTTCCCAAAACAAAACAAAAACTTAAAAACAGAAACAAAAAAAAAGGAGAGAGAAAATCTTAAGTACAAAAATAAGATAGATTAAAACTGATGATATAGCCAAGAATGGTGGTGCTCACTTTTAATCCCAGCACCTGAGAGGCTCATTCAGTTCCAAGCCAGTCAGGGGTACTGCTGAGAACTTGTCTCAAAAATTTAAAAAAGTAAACAATAATAATAATAATGAAAAAAAAAAAAAAAAAAAAAACACAGCCAGGTATGGTGGTACACGCCTTTAATCCCAGCATGAAGGAAAGCAGAGGAAAGATGATATCTGCATTCCAGGATAGTCAGGGCTATACAGAGAAACCCTGTCTCAAAAAAAAAAAAAACTAAATAAAAAATAAATTCTACACTACTAGCACAAGCCAAAAACTTCAAACAATCAGATGCCAAGGCTTAGGAGAAACCAGAACAAGACAAATGGAGGTAATGGGGAAAAGATCCAACTCCCATTAATACACTGCTGTTTCTGAGTCACTGATAAAGAAAAACTAATCTAGAAAGAGCAGAAAGATGCTACTCTTCCCTTGGGTTTAAATAACAACTATCGGGCCGCAGGGATAGCTCAGTGGTTGAGAGCACTCAGGGTTCTTTCAAGTTCAACGGACAGAACCATGCTGGGTGGCTCACAACTGCCCGTAAGTCCCGTTCCGGAGTCCCCAGGGACCTCTGGCTCCCCTTGGCACCTGCACTCATGCATATCCCTACAGACATGCACTCACACAGAGAACTCAAAACATAGTCAATCTAAAAGAATAAAAACCTACAGTCTCAGCCACACAAATACAAGACGTAGTTCTCCAAACGGTTGGAAAATAGTCTTATTGTCACACAAAGAAACATGGGACCAATACAAGAGTAACCCAGAAAGACAATTTCCTTCTTAGGAGGCAAGGAAGCACACCAAGCAGGAAATCCGATCCCTTTTCAATCCTTACACAGGAGAAGAAAGTCTCTCCCTATTGGCGGTTACAGTCTTTTTCCACGTTGGCTAGTTGTAAAAGAACCAAGGCGAAAGAAAAGGAATCTGCCAATCTAGGAATTCAGTGGGCAGACAAACTCATCAGGTGAGGGAGGTCAAAGATTTGCATAAAAAGTTTTACAATGTAGGGGACAGTAGAAGGTTTGGATTCCTTAGCACAAAAGTTTCTCAATCAAGCTGGGAAAAGGATAAGTCCTGTTGGCCCTTGGCGCACTGGCCATCTTGGGCAGAGAAATGGCTTTTCACAAAACTTCTTTTGTTCTCTAGCCTACAGTGGCATTTTGTAAAATTACACAGAAAGTACAAATGATAGGACACAATGGGAGGATTCCGAGTAGTGATATGTGGGGCAGAGATGGGAAAATAAAAGCAGGGGCTTAAAGAATAACAAGTTTGAAACAGGAGAAAATAAGAAGCAACAGCTAGAGCCAGAGCTCAGCTGGTGAAGTGTTTTGCACCAGGAATCCGTAGACTTGACACCTGCACCTCATAAAAGCAGGCGCGGTGACACAAGCCTGTAATCCCAGCACTCACTAAGGAGGTGGAGGCAGAACTAGAAACTCCGGGCTATCCCCAGCTACATAGCAAGTTCAAAGCTGGTCTGGAGTGCATGAGACCCTGCCTCAAAACAAGTCTCAGTCTCCTCTCTGTGAGCAGCCGTAGGTCCTCCAGGAACCCGTGCTGGTGGGGTCCAGCTGACCATCCTTCAGGTTTTGCGGGCTGGTTTGCTTGATTGCTTGACTTTCCATGCTGAGGGCTGAGCCGGGCATTAGTGCATGCTACCCAAGTACTCCACGACCCAGCTACAGCCCCAGCCCAAGGTCTTGGTTATGGTATTCATCACCAGCTAGAAAATCTTCTGTATGAACCTGAACCAATGGTATTTCAGTATCTGCTATAATCCAGTGGGCTACTCTGGAAACAGCCCTTCAGTTGTCATTGAAATGACTTTCCTTAAAATCCCAGTCTAAACTCTCCTTCGACATCCCACTTACTATCTTCTGTACATGAGAAGCATGAAGCCTTCTTTGTGACTCTCCTCAAAAATATTTCCTCATCACCAACTCTTGAACTCCTTTGTTCACAGACACAGCTCCCGGCTGCCCCTGAGCCATCTCTGAGCAGGTTGGAGGTCTGCCTGAGGTGTGGGCTGCAAGCAGCTGTCACTGTGAGTGTGAAATGGAACTTAACATCTGCCAGCCACACACTAACAGGAGCCTGTCATATCTTCCTCTGGAGGGAGATGGTCAAGCTGGAAAGAACTACGGTGACAGAATTAAAACCACCCATTTGCCCTGCATCGCAAAACCAAGTGGTGTTGTTTTCTGCATTTGCTGCCAATGTCCAGATGCAGAGCTCATTTTTACAGCACACATTGTTAAAAGATGAGAGTGTGTGTGTGTGTGTGTGTGTGTGTGTGTGTGTGTGTTCTGCTAAATGTATTCTAATGATAGTAAGTGTTGTTTTAAAATAGTGTGAATTATTTTAGTGGCTAGATTGAACAGAAAGGCAATGCCTACCTAATAATCCTCGAATGTTACGGAGATAAGCTGTTTTCAGAGTTTGCTAGGGGGAGAGGGCTGTTAAGACAGAGCCTCTTGTTGCCTGGTTAGCCTTAAACTCAGTGTAAAACTCAAGCTAGCCTTGACTTCCTAGGGCCCTCTTGTTTGAGGGGGAAGAACTGCTATTTGCACATGCATGCACTGTAACTTTACTGCACTGTGGGTTCTGGAGCTCTATAGAACTAGTCATTAGGGACTGAGAGTGTTATAGAGTTCGAGACCATCTGGAAAAGACCACAAGATTCAATTCTGATTATAATTAGCCAAATTTATCAAAACTAGTAGCAGGGCTGCAGTCTCTAACCACATTCAGAGACTTGCCACTCAGAAGCAGATGAAGAAAGGGCTTTTAAAGGCAAAATCCACAAACACTTCCTTTCTGTGGAATTTACAGATCAGTGAGAAACTGTCTTACTCCCTCTCCACACAGCAATAATCAACTTTACAGAAGCCAGAGCAAACAGTTAATCATTTAACAACAGTTACACAATTCTGGGGAGGAGGTAAGGAGTCAGGGTTGCTGGGAAGTTATCTATCAGAATTTAAAATAGGTCAGAGACAAATGGCTACTAACATGGGTGCCTAGCACAAAATGGAGTTTTCCTTGACCATCACAAAAGTACTGTCAATTAGTAAAGCTTGGATATACTAAGTGATGACCTACTTAAACTTTGGATGAGACATACACTTACCAGTTCTAAACTACGAAAAAAGAAATGCTGACCACACGACAGAGAACACAAGCTCTATCTACTGACAGAGTTTGGGAAAATAGATTTTAATCAAAATGAAAAGAGAGAAGATACATGAGAACATAAGAATGATCCACAAAACTCAAAGAAACATTTAAGACTAAACAACTAGAATGAGGTGAGGTGGGGTGGGGAGATGTTTCCAGTGGGGAAGTGCTTCGTGTAAGCATGAAGGCCTGAGTTCAGATCCCTAGTACCCAGAGATCTGGGAGCAGCAATGCACACACCCATAGCCCAGCACATGGTGAGCAGAGAAGGGCAGATCTCTAGAACCCAGAGGCTGGCCAGCCAGACAACCAGTGAGCTGCAGGTTCAGTGAGAAAACCTGTCTCAACTAGAATGGACAGGGATCAAGGAAGATATCCAACATCAACCTTAGCCTACTCATGCACTAGCACCTACATGCATGGATGTACACATGTCTATGAACACATACATACACCGCACACGTACCAACATAAGGGCTAAACTAGCAAAAGACCTAGAGACATACACATCTGCTCTGATAGACTTAATCTAAAGAAAACAGGTGACTCCTCAGAGAAGGGTAAATTACCAGGCAATTTACAACTGATGAGAAAAGGAAACATCTATCCATTAGAATGTACCAAAGCGGGGGGGGGGGGGGGGCACACACCTTTAATCCTAGCACTCAGGAGGCAGAGGCAGCTGGATCTCTGTGAGTTTGAGGGTAGCCTGATCTACAGAGTGAGTTCCAAGACAGTCAGGGCTACAAAATGAAATCCTATGGGGAAAACGGAAAGATAACAAACAAAAAACGAAAATAAAAAGAAATAGAGATTCCTAGACTTCACAACTGAAGTCTACTAAATATCTAAAAACAGGCAATGCCTATTATATAAATCATCTTGACCTAAACCTATTTTATAAAAAAAACAAAAAAACAAAAAACAGAACCTTACGACCCAAACTAGAAATGAACAGGACAACAAAATAGTCTAATTTGAAAACACCAATCCTAAACATGAATGAAAAAAGTTTAGATCAAGTACTAACAAGTCAAATCCCAAATACACTGAACTAACTCATAAAGCAAGTGAAAGTTTGTTCCAAAAATATAAGGATGATTCATAATTTTTAAAATTATATTCATGTAATCTATATTACATTTCCACAGGAAAGGCAATACATGTGATTATTTATCTCAATAGGTATGTTCTGTTTTGAATCTGAAACAGGGTCTTGCTATGCAGCCCAGGCTCACCTTGAACTTTCTCCAGTCCTTCTGCCTATGTCTCCCAAGTACTAGGCTTACAGACATTACTCACCCATCCTTGGTCAATAAATTTCTGATTTAAAAAAAAAAAAAAAAAAAAAAAAACTTGGTAAAATTTTTACCTCTCTCTGGGTGGTAAACACAGAGGGGCAGCCTACCTAGGAAGCTAACAAATACAACAATGCTTCCTTAGAATATGCCTCAGAAAACCTGCGGAAAACATCACACTTCGGGCTGGAGACACGGCTCGGAGGCTCAGAGCACCATCTGCTCTTCAAGAGGTCCTGAGTTCAGTTCCCAGCAACCACATGATGGCTCACAGCCATCTATACTAGGATCTGTTGCCCTCTTCTGGCACACAGGTGTACATGCAGATAGAGCAATCATATACATTAAATAAAATAAATTAAAAAAGAAAAGAAAACATCTCATTATACTTTAGAAGCATCCTCAGGAGTAAGGCCAAACTGCTGTTCACTCTGTACCAGCACTGTGTCTCATCTGGAGGCTAGAAAAAGAAATGTGACAAACTTAAGACAAAGAGAATTTTTGGGAAAGAATTTCAGTAACTCCCAAAAGAAATGCAAGGCTGAAGAAAGCAAGTAAATACTAGGGGCCTGCAAAGGGCCAGGCAGAAGCATGGTCTCTGTAACAGAGCACGCCCAATCAGTTAGCTAGCCATTCAGCCACGATCACTGAGTTCCAAGTGCTCTTTGTAGTAATTTCACAGAGATTCAAAGAGCAAAACATCCATCTAAACCAGGCATGGTGGCACATGCTTTTAATCCCAGCACCCCAGGAGGTAGCGGAAAGTAAATCTCTGTGAGTTCCAGGCCAGGCTGGTCTACAAAAAGATGTTCAGGACAGCTAGGGCTTTCATGAAAAGAAACCCTATATTAAAAAAAAAAAAAAAAGAAAAAGAAAGAAAGAAATATCCATCTACCACAAAACTGTTTCAGAGATTAAAAAGTGTGTGTGTGTTTGTGTGTGTGTGTGTGTGTGTGTGTGTGCATGTGCCTGTGTACACACATTAATGGAAACCGGAAGAAAATATCACGTGCCCCACTCTACCACATTCTATCTTATTCCTTCCAGACAGGGTCCGTCACTGATCCTGAAGCTAGGTGAGCAGTCAGCAAGCCCCAGCAATCCTCCTGTCTCCCCAGGCCCCACAGAGCTGAGGTTACAAACTCACCTGGGCTCAGCTTTTTACATAGGTCCTAGGGATTTGGTCTAAAGTCCTCAGGCTTGTGCAACAAACTTTCTTACCCACTAAGCCACCTCTCCAGCCCCAAAAGCTTCCTTTGTTACCATAGGCTTAGCTTTGTCTCTTAGTGCAAAAGTCTAAAAATTAAAAAATTAAAAAAACATAAATAAGGAGTTGGAGATTTGGTTCAATGAGTAAAGGCACTTACTACTCTTACAGAGGACCTGATTTAGTTTCCAGCATGCTCAATGCATGACTCAGAAACACTTGTAACTCTAGCATAACTCCAGCCCCAAGGAAATCTGACCTCTGAAAGCACCTGTACTCATATGCGCACACGCGCACGGACACACACACATTAAAGTTAACAAAAATAAAAATATTTTTAAAAGAGCATAAGTCAGTATTTCTATAATCCTCACCAAGAGACCAACCTTCCTGAAACAATATATAAATCCTAAAAGTCATAAAGGGAATCTGTAAAAACAGACGTCTGTTTAAAAAAAAAAAAAAAAAAGTAAATAGTTTCAACCACAAAATTTAAACTTCTGCACTAAAAGCTAAAATTTAATGAGCAAAGAAAAAAATAAATAAGTAAAATAAAAAGTTTTAACACTTAGAATGTCCATGATGCATGAAAAGAATCAATAAAATAAAACAACAATCTACATCCTGATAAACAGGCAAAAGATAATTAGGCAGTTACAGGAATTAAATCAAATGGCCAATAAACCAAGGAAGCACACACACTAATAACCATGAAAAATGCAAATGAAAACTGCTTTCTATGACTGAAAATAATTACTACTGTTAAAGTTAATAGGTACTCTGACACACTCCCTGCTTATGTAGGCATTCTCCTATGAATGCTTTCATTTACTGAACTGGGAGTAAAACATGTTAATTAACATTCAATTATTCAAGTGATTCTCAAAGTTTGGACCTCTATAGACCCCTAAAATTTATACAGAGCACGAATGGGTTACCACGGTTTGGAGAAGAGATCACTAAAGGGCAAAGGGGACTTGGAGTCGACAAGAAAAATACTTTAAATTTTGATCATGATCATAGGTCTATTAGTGTTTTTATCCAAAATCATGTAACTGTGATTTTTTTTAATTAAATATACTTACGTAAGTCATACGTTTAAAAAGATGATTTTAAAAATTCCTTGGCCTGGGGCTACAATCGGTGGGAGAGCATTTCCCAAGCACCCATCTCCAGTAACAGTAACAATGGGCCTAGGGTTTTTGTTTACATTCAGCTAAGTGTACAGTTTTGTTTTTTTTTTTAAGTTTTAACATATGGGTTTTAAAAGTCCACTAAATATTAAGATAAATAATGTGTTCTTTACTAAAATAACCGTATTATCCAAAGTAAAAACCATTTCGTGGGAAAAGGTACACTGCAGATCTCCTTAATGTCCAGCTTCAAACAGAAATGGTTGGCTGGATCCATCATTTGATTCAGTCGTCTCTTACAACACAGCCACTGGGAAGCTTCACTGCACGCTCATAAAGGCAACGAGATGATGAACAACCGCTGACTACCATCATTATGGAAATAACTAAGTTTAGAGTGTGTGCCGAGGAAATAAATAAAAAGTGAGCCACACCCCGAGAAGGTGCGGAGTGGAAACAAACTGCAGTTGTCTCCCATCAGAGGAACAATATCCCCTGCAGAAGGGCGGCCCTTCAGGGAGCTAGACTCACAGTCTCAGAAACACAGGAGAGTCAAGGCTATCGAAAACCAGCGCTCCGCAAGAGGTGGGCCAATCAAATCGGCCTCCCGCCTTCACGCCTCACCTGAGGGACAGGGAAAGGCAGCCGGTAGAAGGCAGTGAAACGCCGGATCTCAAGGACGGAGACTCGGAAAAATAATGGAAATAACAACAACAGCAAAGCCACACGGTCCGCGTGGGGGACAGGAGGGCACACTCTGCTCTTCGGTCACACGGCTCGCGGGCCTCGGTGTGGTGAGAACCACATCCCGCCCCGCGCGTTTCACAGATGGTGAAGTGCCAAGTGACTGTTAGCTGTACCGCGTCTCCGGTGAGTCTCCCGGCTCAACACGCGAGCGAGGTCCGGGGTCCCAGCTGACACGTCCTGTTCAGAGGGCTGCACCAGTTTCCTAAGGCTAGGTCAGAGTGGGGTGCTCGGTACCGAGGGGTGGGACCCGGGGGACCCTGCCCTCGGCCGCCCCGCCGGGGAGGACGCGGAACCCGGCGCGCGTCCGGACCCTTCACTCACCTGGCCGCTGCTTCAGCGCCATCACCGATACCAGGTAGTGGGCGATGTCAAAAAAGGGGAACATGGACGTGCGGGAGAAGGCCAGGGTCAGTTCGTTCCACGGGTACTCCATGACGACTACCGACCCCGCCGGCCCGAGCAGCCGCGGCTGCCGGTTCCCCTCCGGCGGCCCGGGTGGGGGAGGGGACGGCCGCGCCAGCTCCAGTCCGGCGCGTGCGCCCTGGCGCCCAGGGGGGGCCGCCGAGGGGCGGGGTCTGGGGCGGGGGCGGGGCCTGAGCCGGAACCAGAGGCGGAGCCCGCGGGTTGTGGGCCTTGGGTAGGGGTTGGCCGTGGTTCTCCAAATAAAGGTATAACATGTGATGGTGCCATTCGTCTTTTTTTAAGCAACCACAATTTAACTCACATACTGAAGATATGAAGAATAAAACAGTAGTGATTTATTCACAGTCTCATTAAACTTGAATTTGTCCAGAGGGACCTTTTTTTTTATTTTTAAAGGACCCACAGAATTGTACAAAGCATAAAAGGTATGGATGCTTAGTTAGGAAAGACTATTGCTGGGAAATGCAGAAGGTATTAAGAGCTAGTCTATAAATGCTAGGAGGTAGTTTGGCTACAAACTGAGAAATGAAGTTGGAAAAGAAATAAGCCTTTCACAATAAAACCAGGCGGTTTAAGCTCTTCATCAATCCCAGCACTATGCTCAAATTTGTTTACCAAAAGCCATACCATTGTGCTAAATTCGTTGTTCAGATGAAGAAGATGGGCAGGACCCTGAAGCTGCAATCCAGCACCAAAGATTTATGGGAAGAGACAAGGGAAATCAGAATGTACTCACTGGTCCAAGACAAAAGGTACTGTTGCAGGTGGCTCTTAAGGACAAGAAAAAATGAAGACTGTCCAAGCAGAGTAAGATGCAGGCAAACTCCATCTGTAAAGACACCAAAAAGAGCCAGGTTTTAAAAACAAGAAAAGGAGCAATTTGAGAAAGTTGTTTGCAAAAAGAACTAGAAACAAAGATAAAGAAGTAAGTCTAGTGAGAAAACAAAAGTGACTTTAGGGCATTTTTATTTGACATGTCAACAGACCATGCTGTTACTTGGAATAAGTAAACATACACGCTACTGAAGGAGGAGCAGATGACTGCTCTATTGCTGTAGAGGGCAAACGCCTTTTTCTCCTGAACTACACCTTTGATGTTAACTCATTTAGCAAAGGTTATTTGCATACATTCTTTGAACCAAGCATTTATTTTACTGGGTGTCAGAGGCACTGTTGCCAGGCTTAAAACAGGCTTTTAATGCCAGGCTTAAAAATGTAAGGAAATGGTAGCAACTTTCTGCATTTTATAACCTGTCAAGAAACAGTGACCTTGTTTTTTAACAAGTAGATTAAATCCAGGTCTGCTTTTCTAAGCAGATACCATCTATAGAGAAACATTTTTAACCTCTCACATACTTTGTTATAAAAATAAAAAAATAAGACACACTCAAGGTTTTATTAGTTCTTTTCATAGATATTAAAGGTTCCCTGATATTTGATTCACCACACAAATGTAAAAGTAAGCTTGGTTACCTCTGCATAGTGTCTAAAGACAATGTTTTTAAAATCTAAAATAAATGAATTAGTAATATCACACACTAAAAGCCCTATCCAGATTTTGTATGCACCTATTGTATTTGCTTCTGGTCAGTACATAGAGTATTTAGTCTAATGAAATGCTGCACAGTTGAGGAGAACAGGGAATGAAAGGAGGGAAGATTTGAAAGAGGAAAGAAGAAAGGCAAGATTTGGGAAAGTTTGTCTCGGAGCATTCAGGCCTTTCTGACATCTGAATGTGACTTATAAAAGTTGCTGATAAAACAAATCCAAAGTCTATACCTTAGAAACAAAACTGAGCTAATCAGTTAGCATTTAAGGAACTTTGACTCAAGTTCTTCGAAGCATTTATTAGTTCAGAAACATGTAAAACTGGTATTTTCTAAACCAAGTTTCTCAACAGTAGCACCATTGGTATTTGAACCGAGAAATTCCTTTTTTATTTGGGACTGCCCTAGGCATTGTAAGATAGTACATATTTAACAGTGTCCCTGGTGTGCGCACATGCATGCGCGCACACACACACCAGTTGTAATAATCAAAATATCTCCAGATATTTCGAAATGTCCCCAGGGTGGGGAGGATTACAAAATCATGCACAGTCCAGAGCTACGCTGGTGAATGAATAAAGGCGCTCTGGCAGAATGTGCCTCCATTAATACAAACAATGTGGTCATGCCATAAAATTAACCAGAAGGTTAATTCTTGAACTGCTCTCATAACCCCTCTTGGTCTCAGCTTGGTCGTACTTCTCCTTGGCTCAATGTCTTAATTCTCAGCATCACAAATGGCATTTTCCTTTCTCTCCTGCAATGCTGCTTCCTAGCCACTGAGTGGCATGCCTTTCACTTTGAGAAATGCATACTAACAATTTTTTAAGAACCATGAAGAGCACAAGAAAAGGAATATTCATATTAAAGGGACCAATTGCACTTCTAAACTTTACTATGCTGGATAGGCATTTTTGTCTAAAGTTTTTTAAATTTAATTACAGTTATTTATTATGTGTGTGGAAGTTATGTGTGTGTGTAAGTATATGTGACTCGGCATACATATGGAGGTTCAAGAACAACTTAATGGAAGTCAGATCTCTCCTTCCACCAGGTGGGTCTCCCAGGTATTGAACTCGGGTCCTCAGGCTTGGTGACTAATGCCTTGTCCCACTTGAGCCATCTCACCACCCCACCTAAAGTTATTTTAATAGTCACTTCAAAGCTGCTCTGCATCACATTATATTACCATAAGATATGACAAATAAAACACATGTACTTTAAATTTAGCCTTTTGTAGGGGTTGAGACAGAGTTTTTCTGTGTATCCCTGGCTGTTACACTATAACAAGGCTGGCCTCAGATTCAGAGATCGACCTGCCTCTGCCTCCCAAGTCCTGGGATTAAAGGCGTGTAGCATCACAGCATTGACTTGAAGTTAACCTTTTTAATGATCAGAATTATAAAGGAGGATTAACTAGAGGATGCTGATCACACTCAAAACACCTACCACATCCAATCAGCACAGTGAAGCTCTGGTTCACAAGGCTTCTGTGATTAAAGCAGTCTGAAAATCTACCTAACTCTGCTCGGCATGTATTCGGTAAGGACACCTTCAGCATTATATCTGGAGAAATATGACCTTGTTCCTTATTTCATACACTTGAAATGAAAACCTCTTCCTCTAAGTATCAGTATCATTCATACTTCCAGTAAATATAAACTAGTAGGCTAAAAATATTCTCTAAGTACAAACTTGCTAAATAAAAACCTAAGGTCACCAAAGGAAGTATCTACTTTTCACCAAAGATAACCTGCCAGTCACCAATGCAGCTTCTCTGTGGTTCATGACACTTGTAGCAGTCTGTCTCTGGTCAAGAGCGATAAGGACCATTGGGAAGAAGACCTAGACACTGAAAGAAAAGGAAAACATTTGGCTCAGTGAGTGAGGGTTCTTGCTATACAAGCCTTATGACCTGAATTCAATCTCCAAACCTACAGCAACCGAAAAGAATCAACTCCTCCAGGAAGTTGTCCTCTGACCTCATTGGCTGCCTTGGCAAGCATCCACCTGTGTGTACATGCCCCCCACATATAATAATAATAATAATAATAGTGATGATGATGATGGTGGTAGTGGTGGTGGTGGTGATGATGATGTACTGGTTTGAATGAAAACTGCCCCCTGTAGGCTCATAGGGTGTGGCACTACTAGAAGGTGTGGCCTTCATAGAGTATGGGGTGGCCTTGTTTGAGGAAGTGTGTCACTGGGGGTGGGCTTTGAGGCTTCGGATGCTCAAGGTAGGCCCCATGTTGCTCTCTCTTCCTGCTGCCTGTGGATAAAGATGTAGAACGCTCAGCTACCTCTCCCACACCTTATCAGCCTGCAGGCTGCCGTGCTTCCCACCATGGCAATAATGGTCTGAACTCTGAAACGGTAAGCCAGCCCCAATTAAATGTTTTCCTTTATAAGAGTTGCCATAGTTGTGGTGTTTCTCCACAGCAATGGAACTTTGACTAAAACTAATAGTAGTTGTAGTAAATGATGATGGTAATAATACATAAAATGAAATTAAAATTTTAAGAAATTTTCAGTACAAATAATAAGTTATTCTGGGAAGCTTAAGCAAAATGAGGAAGTTACAAATCCCGTGAAGTACAGATGCCCCCCACCCACTCCCAAAACAAAGCAGGGCACTTCTAAGCCCTACAATAGCAGAGAGTCAGACCATTCTCTCAGCTACTGACCATGCTCAGTGCCAAAATCCCTCAGCCTGCACCCCTCTCCCTCCATTTAACATTGCTAGGAGACACAGCCTGCCTGGAATGGGGAATATATCTTCCCCTAGTTAATATACTCTTGGGGGGATTGTCTGAGTCAGATGTGAGACACAGATGTCTATCTGAGGCAATCTCTTAAAGGGGGAAAGAGGCACAGAGAGAGAACATCAGGCAGACATCCCAAAAGGTATGGCCTATTCTCTCTCTCTCTCTCCTTTTCCCTCCTTCCCTCCCTCTCTCCTCTTTCTTTTTTTCTTTTTGTGATACAGCACCTCACATAGCAAAAACTCACTATGTAGCTGAGTATAGCCTTGAACTTCTAATCTTGATGTGTGGTTTTCTGTGGTGTTGGGGCTCAAACGCAGGGCTTCAGTGCATGGTAGCAAGCACACATTATCATTCTCTTTAACCCGTTCACTTTAGACTAGTGCTAGAGAGAGGATGCAAAGGCCATCAGTAACAAACTAGATTTTTTTTTTTATCCTGGTAGCATCCGTTAGTTCCTCTTATGTGTGTACACTGTAAGCACTGTTTTTTCTCCTGTTGGAGAACGCTCAAAGGCTACTAGGGATTTCCTTGACTGACTGATACTGTAGCAATGAAAAGGCCAGGTGAGAACCAAGAAGGCCTTTGAGCAAGCATCAGTAACATCGTCATATCTTTTAAACGTTATCCAGCAGAACCCATTGCTTTCTCCTCATTTAAGATACTAAAAAAAATGTCCGTTGTTGTTAAAAGTATCAATGTTCTATCCAACTCTGAACTTTTCCTCTCCCAAGAGCTCATGTGTCCCAATCAATGGGAGAAAGATGTACGGTGACTCTGCTGTCTCCCAGCTTCTCTTCTGCCCCTTCCAGCTTCTATTCCTCTATGACCAGGATGCTCAGTGGGCAGAGGAAGGGCACAGTTTGAGAAAAGGGATAAGACTCCTGTGGTGGTTTGAATAGTCTGACTCATGTGTTTAAGCTTGGCCATCAGGAGTGACACTATTAGGAAGCATGGCCTTGCTGGAAGAAGTAAGTCACTGTGGGGCACACTTTGAGGTCTTATAAATGCTCAAACTATACCCAACGTGGCACACAGTCTCCTAGTGCTGCCTGCAGATCAAGATGTAGAATTCTCAGCTCCATCTCCAACACCATGTCTGCCTGGGTGCTGCCATACTTCCCACCACAGTGATAATGGACTGAACCTCTGAAACTGTAAGCCAGCCCCGACTGAATGTTATCCTTTATAAGAGTTGCCTTGGTCACAGTGTATCCTATATTTATGGTTATGAGCCTAGCCTTTAAAGGCTGAGTCACCTCTCCAGCCCATGGTGTCTCTTCGTAGCAATAACCCTAGCTGGTAAGTGTTGGCTATAGGTTTGGTTTGTGTTTTTCTTTGAGTTTGTTTTCGATTGTTGACAGCTTCTGTGGGGGAGGACCCCAGTGCTATCACATTCACCGGGGTATATGTGTGTGTTTGCTCTTGAGACCATAGACCTCCATGGACCAAGGTTTCTTGACATCTACAGTAATAGCAGACACCATGTGTAATGAATCCAACATGTCCTTCTGCATATTAGATTAAAAATTAAATGTGACTTATCCAGCCTCTCAGTAAGAAGTGCAAGTATTAAAACATTGGCAAATTAAATGAAAGGGGAATTCTGTTATCAGCTTGTAAACCAAAGTGAAGAAGAGCAAAGGGGAAAAACTGATACTGTCCACCCTAAAGGTCTGCTATAAAACTGCATGAATCAAAACACGATAGTAATAACAAAAGGACGAGAAAGTAGATGAAGGAAAAAGGGAAATGCAATCTCCCTGATAACATAGACCTATGCCCTTGCAGTGGCCTCTCTTCAGCCTTGAGCAGCCATCTTTTGACCATGATGGAAAATAGTAGATAACCAAATATCAGTTATGCCTCTCTGACTTTCTTTTATGTGAGATAAAATAATCCTTTATCTGTTTAAAGAGAGTGAGTATTAGCTGGGGGAGGGGAAGCACATCCTTCCTCACAGAGGAGTAGGAACGGAAGTGCTCCACCTTCTGAATCCCCATCCATAAACTCCCCTTTGGTTTCCCCGATGCTGAGACTGTTGGTCATGGAGATCACAGGACCAGCTGTTAACCTTTATTCGTCCTGCATAGACATCAAGCTTCTCATTTTAGAATGCAGAAGTAACACCTTTTGTTTTAGGGTTCTAAGGAGAATGCTATTAATTAATTAACTAGTTAATTAACTTATTTCCACTCCAGAAAGTGGGCAAAGGATGGATATGACAGAAAAGGTTGGAAGGAAAATCCATACTTATGTGGCTGAGTACCCACAGATGCCTGTAAGTTGTGTAGGTCTCTTGATTAACCTAGCACACTAGCTGTATGAACAAAATGAGTACTTGATGCTTTGAAAAGGACACTACATAGGAATCCATAAAGGTGTCTGCATACAGGCAATTCCTCGAGCAAATGGAGAAGTCAAGATGTGTGGCTTCAGCACCTGCTTCTTTTTTTATTTTGCTTTTGAGACAGGGTATCACTATGTTAAATCAGGCCAGCCTGAAATTCTGTGAAACACACATACTTCTGAGTGCTGGGATTCAAGGCAAGCACCTACATGCCCAGCCCTTCAGCACCTGCTTCTTAACTACTGTGCCTCAAAACAGAAGGAAACAGAGCCACCGTATGGAGCAGTGGTATGAAAGCAGATGAACATCCTAAGTTCCTTCTATGAGAACTGGATATTAGAGTCTATGGGGTCCAGAAATAGACCCTGGGAAGCTATAAGTGGGTTCTGACCCTACCAGTTACAGAAGGAAGTAATTCCATTATAAGCTGTCCATGTGAAAAGTGACCAAAAATACATCCCGCATTGCTTGAGACCAAAATAGTATGGCTTTCTTATAGAGTATGTATACATCACACATCTCCTCAGTCTACTGGCTAAGTCAGTGTTCAGTTAGCAGAAACATCACATATAGATGGGTAGAATGTATATTTCAAGGGCTACTTCAATTACTATATGTTCTTTAAGTATCTTTAAAGAATGCGGCTATGAGCCCAGTGCCCAGGAGGCTGGTGAACTCTGGGCTAATAAGGGCTGCACAGGGAGACCCTGTCTAAAACTAAGTAAGTGAACAAATGTATAAGTGAATAAATAAAAATAAGAATAGTTCATTCCTAAGTTTTTTTTCTCCCCAAGCAATTTATTAAACTGGAATACAGCTTTAAAAATACTATTTAAGTTTTTCAGAGTTCCATTATTTTAGGTAAATATAATGTTAGTTATAGCGTTCATTCACCTGATACATACTCATCTCATCTCATCTTTCAACATACCATAATAAGGAAGTCCTCCACCCTTTGGCTCCCTGTTAACACTACCTCACTTTACTAGCATATCAACTTTATCCTTGCCTATCAACAGACTTGGACAAGAGGTCTCATCTTATGGAGCATGGCGGAACACAGAGCTCTGTCTGCAGTCAGACCATCCACTCTCTGTGTGCTGTTATAGACGGCATCGATCAAGCTCTGTAAGAAATTGATATAGAAATCACAGCTTTGTTTCAGCACTGTTTTTGAAATCAAGAGATAATGCATCAAAACAGTTTAGCACAGTGTCCACTTAGGAGTTTCTCTCCTTCTCTTTTCATACTGCCAATGCTTTGTAACAGGAATTTCCTTGAGATACCGTGATTAAGAAGTGATTTTAGTATGTTTATCATATATTATCTGTCTGATATCCACTTATAAGTGAATATATACCAGGTGTGTCTTTTTGCTTCTGGGATACTTCACTCAGGATGATCTTTTCTAGTTCCATCCATTTGCCTCCAAATTTCATGATTTTCTTATTTTTAGTTACTGAATAACATCCCATTGTGTAAATGACTCAGTGGCTGGCTCTCTGATCACCTCCACCTTCGGGGGGGGGAGGGGGGGTGGGAACAGAGTGAAGCCTTGCCAGGCTACAGACTAAGACAATGCCACCAGTCCTGTTAAGACCTGATAGTCTAGGGTCAAATGGAAGGGGAGGAGCACCTTCCCTATCAGTGGACTAGGAGAGGAGCAGAGGGGGAGAAGAGGGAAGGAGGGGTACTGGAAAGAAAAGAGGGAGGGGGCTACAGCTGGTATACAAACTGAATAAATTATAATAATAAATAAATAAATAAATAAATAAATAAATAAATAAATAAATAAATAAATAAAAATTTAGAAAAAGGAGAAGCAAGTGCTGATACCAGATGTCCTGAGTCTTATACTTGTTAGCAAAATTACCATGGGAGAGCAGAACATAGTAAGGCACTCTTGTAATCCCAGAACTCTGGGCAAGCAGATCTCTGTGAGTTCAAGACCAGCCTGGTCTACAAAGCAAGTCCAGGGCAGCCAAGGCTACACAGAGAAACCCTGTCTCAAAACACCAAAAAGAAAAATAACAACAAACAAACATGGGAGAGTATTTTTTCTGCTTGTTTCTCATTTCTAAAATAGTAAAAGTAAATTCTAGAACTCAGGCTTTTGGGAAGATTAGTATATTAATATATATAAAGAATGATGCCTAGCACATAGAAAGCCCTCAATGAGGGCCAGTTATGATAAACCAATATTTATTTGTCTGATATCATCAGGACTTTCTGAATAGTTTTCACTGGTCATAAATAGAAAACATCACATAAGAGGACTCAACCTTGTACTCTAGCTTATTCACGTCAATCGCCACTGCACACCCTGGGGGCTGGGAACTGAAATTATGGTGTCCCATTTGCTAGGCAGGTGCTCTACCACTGAACTTTATTCCCAGCCCACTACCTGTTTATCCTAATGGAAATAATGATTGCATTTAGGTGCATGTTCAGTGAAATTAGTTGTCTAGGGCAGGGTGTGAAGCTGGCTTGGTGGGTAGAGTGGAGGGCTGGAGAGCCAGGAAGACTTGGCAGTTGCCTAGAATTTCAGAACTCAGGATGCAGAAACAGGGGGTCCTCAAGACAAGCTGGCTAGTTAGACCAGCCAGAATTGGTGAGCTCTTGGTTCATGAAGAGACTCTGCCTCAACAAAAAAAAAAAGGTAGAGAGAAATCCAGATCCCTCAGTCAACTTCAGACCGCCACAGGGACACACATTTGCACACATACACACACGTATACACACACCACATATAAAACCAAACACTGTGTAAAGTACTCCAAGAAAATATATGGGATTTTTTTCTTTATTTTCTCCTTTTTGTTTTGTGCTTTATTTTTTTTTTAATTTTATTTTTAATGTTAGTTAACGATAATTATAAATTCTCCGAAACAAATAGCAGTAATGGGGGCTGGAGAGCTGGCTCAGAGGTTAAGAACACTTGCTGTTCTTTCAAGGGTCCTGAGTTCAATTCCCAGCAACCACATGATGGTTCATAACCATCTATACTAAGTAAGATCTGGTGTGCAGGCAGAATGTTGTATAAATAATAAATAAATCTTAAAAAAACAAACAAACAAATAGCAGTAATGCTTCCTATGATACTTGAAGATAATACAGTACCTTTGAATATGGCACTTTTCTGAACTCTTCTGTCTCTCTCTTTCATCTTCCTTTGGCTGGAAGTCTGTTAGGCTAAAATATAGCTTGTGTGGTACAGAAAAAAAATGCTTGACGTGGCCTCTCATGCTCTTACTCAACCTAACCTTGACATGAAAAATTAAACACTAGGATTAGCTGGGACATGCCCTAAATAAGGGGATGCTCCTTTCCCAACTGAGGCGAGGGCAACTAGTCACCAGCTGTCGTAAACCCGTAGCCAGGAAAGTGGCTGAGGATAAAATTAGACACCGGGATATGGAAACTAGCTCATTAGAGAGGGTGGCTGGCAAGTATATCAGTTAGATCATAGCTGAGACTAAGAAATCCATCCTAAGCCACATGACGGCTTAAGTACTCAAGTCCATTGGCTTGAGTAGGAAGTGGTCAATATTGCCCAGCAGAAAAATGAGGGAAAAAAAATCAAGCGAATAAAGCAAGAAGACAGCTCAGAGACAAGGACGTTTCAATGACTAGACATATAAAACTACTCCAGGCTAGAAGCAAGCAAGAATTTCTTCCAGACAGGTAAATAGCCAAAACAAACAAACAAACAAACAAAACACCACAGTAAAAACATACATCTACCCTCCCCACCAAAATTTGGTGTCCAAAAAGATACCTTCTCACAATAAAATAAAATAAAATAAAATAAGTCTCATCTATAGGATTTTTTTTAATGATGAATAAGATTAAATGAAGGGGGAGATTGATGTAATAACAGTACTCACACACAAAATTCTCAAAAAAATAAAATAATTGAAACTTAAAAGGAAAGAAATCGCATTAAAATTACCAACTTTTTATTATCCAAAGACACATTTAAATATATATATATAATACCCAAAATATATAAAACTGTTGTAAATCATAAAGTCTTTTTTTGATTAAAAAAAAAAAAAAAGGAAAGTTTAATACAACAAATAGAGCAAAAATGTTAACAAACAACCATAAAGACAGTGTCCAGGCCTGGGCCATATACAGAACAGCCTTAGCTACGGAGGTCCCAGGCTCCACAGCACAATAACCACAGCAAAGAGGCTGTTAAAATAGCCAGTAAATACATGAGGACATGCTTAGATCTGACAGTCATAACGAAAATACAAGCTTAAGCTCTAATAGGGAAAACTCAGGCTGGCAAGACGCCTCAGCAGGTAAACGTGCTTGCCATGGAAGCCTGGTTACCTGAGTTTATTTCTAGAACACCTGTAAACATAAAAGCCAAGAACTGACTCCACAAACTTGTTTTCTATCCTCAAGGTGCACCTTGACACATGCATACCCATACTGAGCACAAACGCACAGAACAGCAACTACAAATTTTAAACAAATCATTTTCAAAATGACTAAAATGAGCAGAGCCGTTAATCCCAGCACTCGGGAGACAGAGGCAGGTGGATCTCCGTGAGCTCAAGGCCAGGCCTAGTCTAAAAAGTGAGTTCCAGGACAGCCAGGGCCACACGAAGAAAAATCTGTCTTGAAACAAACAAACAGAAATGACCAAAATGAGAAGGAAGTATAACAGCAAGTACTGGTGACGTGTAAGATAACTTGAGCTTGTGAAGTGTGAGCACGTACTGCCAACAACCTTCCTGAAAATGTGTTAAGAGAAAGAAAAAAACAAAGACACTTAAACACATCTTCATAGCACCATTGTTTATTGCAGTCCCAAACAGAAATCAAGCCAACTGCTCATCAAAGTCACGCAGATTAATGCACTGCATTGCAGACTTTGCTACATGGCTGCACATGTGTACATGGCTGTATGCGAAGAATGCGGTAGTGTTACCTGCAGCGACTTCAATGAATCTCACAGACTGTGCTGAAACTGAGGCTTTTACAAGAAATACATTCTTCGTGAGTCTGTGTGTACATGTTTAATACAGCCAGCACTGAGCTGTAGATGGCTCAGGAAATAAGGCGGTTGTCTGGCAGCCATGAGGGCTGGTACCTGGCTCCCCAGAGCACACATAAACACAGCGCAGGCCTGGCAGCCCACCTGCAGCTAACTCTAGCCCTTAGAAGGCAGTCACGCGAGACCCCCAGAGCAAGCTGATAGCTAGAGTAGTCGTATTGATGAGCTCTGGCTTCAACGAAAAAGCTCTGCCTCAAAGAATAAGGTGGGGTGCAATCAAGAAAGACTCCTGACCAACCTCAGGCTTCCACACGCGTGTGCACACATGTGCACATATACCTGTCCACACACCCACCCCCACACACGGGAACACCACATACATGTAAACATCCGTCTAAAAATGAAGAACTGCAAGCATGCCGAGGACTGGAGATATAGTCTTCCCCAGGGAAGAGCATAGCAATTGGCTGTCCAAAACCAAACGGTCATCCCCGGAGAACATCATGCAACATGGTACAGAATGAGCAGGTTATATGTAGGAACAGATATGGATATACAAATATGCATATAATAACAATTAATGAGAAAAGAGGCCATCAGCTTGAAAGAGAGCAAGAAGGGGTGTGTGAGAGGCTTTGGAAGAAGGAAAAGGGAAAAAAAATAACAACAACAAATCAAACAAGAGCAATCTTGGAATTTGAAGTCAGGACTGTGCTTGTTCCAGAAGCAAGAGTGGAGATCTTGCGCTTTGATTCTAAGCCACAAAGTTAGTAGGTCAAGTCTGTAAAACTACTTAGAGTTGCAATTTCACTCGCTTTGCGTATTCACGTGTGTGCAGGTGCACATGCGTGTGGGAGGGGTATGGGTGCACACATGTCTACGTGTGTGGAAGCCAGAGCACAGCCTCAGGTGTTTCTAAGGTACTGCCCGTCTTCATTTTGAGAAAGATCTCTCACTGGCCTAGAGCGAGACAAACAAGCTTCCTGGCCAGAGAGCCCCAGGGATCTGCCTGTTCCTGCCTCCCTAGGCATGGAACTGCAAGTGTGCACACCACACCTGCTCTCTTATGTGGGCTCCGAGGTTGAAGTCAGGTTCCATTACTTGCAAGGCAAGCGCTTTACCCACTGTCCTATCTCCCCAGCCAATTTCATTATTACGCACCGATCCATGTTCTTTTAAGTTTCCACATCAAGCAATCTCAGCAAAACAGGACTTGAGATCTCTAACCGACATTAAGCAGCTTAGGGCTTGGCAGGCAGTCTGGGCCTGCCTGGTTTGGGGTTTGCTTTGGTTTGGTTTTGTTTCCCTGAGGAGTGCTGGGGGTAGAGCAAGCCAGAGAAGAAATAAGAGTGTATCCTAATTCGTGTTTGAATGTTTATAATTCACTCAAAGACATTGTCTTGCCATTGGCTCAAAGCTTTCTCCTCAAGCCCTCAGCTACAGCAGCTAACCTGCAGGTGATGTCCCTACTCTACACGCCCTCAGGGTCTGACTCTCAAGCAGTTGAGGCTAAGAGCAGTCATCATAGGTGACCTCAGGCCTTAAGAACATGCAGTTTTGGGATTGGTCAGCAGTTCAGAGTTCTTGCTGCTCTTCCAGAGGACCTGAGCTGGCTCATAACCATCAATAACTCCAGTTCCATAGGATCTGACATTTAACATTCACACACACACGTACATACATACATACACACATACATACATGCATACGTGCACATAATTTTAAATTAAATATAAATAAATCTTTTTTTAATGATCAGCATTTCTGTATTTTTTTTTTAAAGACAGAGGTGGAGTTGCTTGGAAGTCCAGGGGCGTGATAGATTCCACATCTGTTGTGAAGCCCCTCAATCATATGCTTTGGCATTTGGTGAGGTCAGCTAGGAGGAAAGATAGCCAGAAAACAACTAATTCTCCCACAGCTCAGGCTTTACTCAGGAAAAGACACGGCAGACAGGGAACCTCTAGTTCATGAGGCAGAGCCCACTGTCTGCTTACAGGGGTAGTTACAGAGTAGAAAGGGGGTAGAGTATTGAAAAGTTTCCCCTTGGGGCCAGCAGCTGGCCATCAAGAGGGCTCACCAGTGAGTAGCTAGTTAAAGAATGTCAGGTCTGGATAAGCATCACATATGACTGGACATTACTTGAGGACAATTAGGGTGAGAAGGCAAAAATCTAGAAAAACAAGTCACCTAAATTCTGGAAAATGAATGACGTCAGGTTCAGCAGTTGTAATTGTTTAACCAAAATGGACGAAGCTTACAAAATGGTGTGACGATGGCGATGGCTAACGCATAGGACAAAAGCGTTCCTATTCTTCCTGAAAAGGTCAAATAAATAAGCATCTACTCAGTCTGGTGTGGTGTTTGAACAACCATATAATTTGAGCTCCAGATATGCTAGAAAATAGCTGGCTAGGAGCTGATATATGTCATTACACCATAATCAAAGGCTGAGTAAGCAGGGTGCCTGAGGTGAGGCTCAAGTTCATTAAACTGTTATTCTCCACAGCTATTAGACCACATGAGTCAGCGAGGGTAGAGATGAGAACACACCAATTCTCCCGCAGATTGCCTTTTAGAAGTAGACTAGAGAATGATTCAATAGTTAGGTTAAAAAAAAATGACCACCACTCCCATCACAACCCACATAGACTTCTGAGAAATATTTGTGAGGAAGTTCCAAAAGACAGCTTCCCGCATCTAATCAACAGATGTCCAGATGCAAGCTCTCTCCAGGTTCTTGGAAATCTCTTCTGTACAGTCACGCTGACAAATGTGCGGAGATTGTATTGCATAGAAAGTACCGTTTTTTAACAGCAGGAGGCTGTAGGTGGGAGCTAAGTGGGGAACCAGCGAAAGGAAGGTCTAGGAAGTAGCTGACTACTGGCTGTACTCTCAAGATAACCCCATTTTGTAACTGCAGTGGTTTGCCTGCTCTCCCTGGATCTGAAGTAGGGGGTTTCTTTCAGGAGACTCCTAGCAAACCACATGATAACCAGCTGGGCTACTAAATGGGTGAGCGCTCTCCCAGATCACCGCTCGCCTTGTACCTATTTCCAGCTAAATAAAGTCGGGGTTTTGGTCTGCATGTCTTAAAACAGACATCTCCTAAAATCTCAAGTCCAAGTTCATAAGCAGATAACAATTTCTGGTTAAAATCAGTAAAATGGCTGTGCTGTAGTCAGGGCAGCCATTATTTAATGGGCTCTTTTCTGAAGACAGGGATCTTTATATGTTGCCTGGGTTGGCATTGAATCTTCCTGGTTCAGTATCCCAAGTAGTTGAGATTTACAGACCAGCACATCTGAGCTGATGAATGGACTTGAAGAACAGTCTGCTTCTCATTCTCTTGTTTATATATCAAACCACAAGAGCTGGACCCAAATATCCCATATATACATATTAGGAGCTTCCCATATCTCCATATTAGGAGCTGTCTAAGGTGCACTGTCTGCCTGTTGGGTACATCATACAGCTGCTGGTCTATGATCCCTGTGTCTACTAAAGATGAGAAACAAGTGTTTTTGTTTAATTTTATTTGTCTCCTTGACTAAACTCAGAATCACTATAGACTCTCACCTATGAATGTGTCTACAAAAGGTTTAACTGAAGCAGGAAGCCCCACCCAGAATGGGGGTACCACTTCCATGGACTAGAGTCTCAGACTGAATAAAAGAAATTAACAGAGCAACGGAACTCACCACCCTGCATTTTAACTGTGGCCCTAATGTGGCCAGCCGTGTTCCCAACATCATACTTCCTCCCCTAAAACTATGAGTCAAAAGGATCCCTTCCACCTTAATTTTTTTTTTCATTATGTATTTTATTGAGGCAATGAGAAAAGTAATGAATGTACTCAGGCATCTTTTATATTCTTAAGAACAGTAAAAATGTCAAAGACTTTGGCTAGAATCAGAGCAACTGCGGTGCATCAAACATAAGGTCTGGCTGGGGCTTGAGGCAATGACCAAAAAGAAAAATTGAAACATCATTTCTTCCGCACCTCAGACAGAGATATGACATCCCATAAACACTTCAATGAAGAATCGGCATCAAATTAGCAAAAGGAAAGCCATGGTGCAACCCAGTTCTGAGCTGGATCTTTGTGAAAAGTGGGAGATGGCCACAGAGATGGGATCCTGTGTCCTCATGAAAGCCAGCATACTGTAGGGGCAGAAAGGTGTGGTCTCATGGTAGATACACTTACAACTAAAAACGGTTAACAAGAGAAAGACATAACAAAACTAATCAAAATTTTCAGTGGGACAAGAGCCTTTAAAAATGAAGAATCAAAGACCAGAGAAATCTGCTAGTTTTTATAGTTTCGCTTGATGAAGAGTAGTCAGTTTGGTAAAACGTTATTTGATAAATAGACATGATCTAATGGCATGGGCTTAGGGGCAAGGCCATCCTACTAAGGTCTGCCTACCTAAGATCCTTCTTGGCCCCTCTGAGTAGCTATTCCATCCTCTTGGAAATAGCCAGGATCTCTCTGGAACAGGGATCTTCCAGAGAGAAAAAAACTGCTGTAGGAAGAGGTCCTGGGCAAAACACCCATAGCTTTTGTACTTGGCTTTGGCATTCTTCCCATTCCACACTGATACACAACTTCTTTCTCCTTCCTGTTTTGTTTTCAGTACGTACATAACAGCTCTTAGGCCACATTGTGCTGTGCCAGCAGGGAGGGGAGGGCCACTCATATCATGTTCTATGTTCAGGGTCACTGAGTCCTGGCTTTGAGGAATATAATACAAAATAAACTCTCAGAATAAAGTTAGGAAATATTTTCTAGTTTAATAGTAATGCCTATTAGTAACTAAGCTTTTTTTTTTTTTTTTTTTTTTTTTTTTTTTGAGAGAAGGTTTCTCTTTGAAACCTTGGCTGTCCTGGAACTTGCTGTGTAGACCAGGCTGACCTCAAACTCACAAAGCTCTGTCTCTGCCTCCCCAGTGCTGGGATCAAAGGTCTGCACCACCACCACCTGACTGACCTAAGAAATTTTGTTCATTTTTTAATATTAGATTTTTATTTTATTTTTAAAGGTATATTTTATTTTTATTATGTGTGTGTTTCTGTGTGTGCATGAGAGTGCAGGTGTCTACAGGCCAGAAGAAAGTGTCAGCTCTCCTGAAGCTGGAGTGACAGATGGTTCTGAGCCACCTGACATGGGTGCTGGCAACTGAACTCAGGTCCCCTGCAAGAGCAATATGTGACCTTAACCACTGAGACATCTCTCCAGCTCCATAAAGTATTAGATTTTTTTAATCCAGGCTTTGGAAAACTACCTATTACTTCTGTTCTCAGGCAGAAGTCATGTATTTCACAGAGCTGTGTCTGTGATCACTGATTTGAATTTGGTCAAGGCACTTAGCTAGACCAACTCCCAAGACTGCAGATAACAGCCACTGATGCTTACCCCTTCTTTTAAGATGAGAACTAGACAAACAGATGTGGATAGATCACTATAGCCTGATACATCAGCATTCCATCAAGAAAAGGAAGGCACCCATAGCAAAATCCACACAAAGGCAGGATTGTTTCAACGCTCATTTCGGATTTAAATGGTTGTATATTTAAACTAGTAACAAAAGAAAGAATGAAATTAGCCCAGAACAGTCAACTACCTAGGGAAATTATTTTAAAACTAGTAGAGGAAACTGAATGTGCTGACATGCTTTTAATCATAGTGCTCTGGAGGCAGAGACGACAGGCAGATCTCTGTGAGTTCAAGGCTAGCCTGGTCTATGCAGCAAGTTTCAGGCGAGCCAAGTTACATTGTTAGATGCCTTCTAAATAAATACATAAGTAAACACCAACAATTACTACTCTTCAGAGCCTGGAGAGGCAGATTAGTCGTAAAGGTCTCACTCGGCAAGCTGTTCAGAGCTGGGTTCAATCCCCATTCCCATGTAAAAATCAGATATGGTAATAAGTGTTGAGAGGTAGAGACAGGAAGATACCTGGAGCTTGCTGACCAGACAATCTAACCAAAATGGTATACTTCAGGTCCTATAAAGAGACTCTGTTTAAAAAAAAAAAAAAAAGTGGATGGCTTTTGAAAGAAGTTACCTTTTCCTTCCACAAGTATGCACACACTCACACACACACACACACACACACACACACACACACACACACACCCCAAACAAACAAATAAAAATACACAAATACACTTAAAAATTCTAAGTTGAATACTGGTACTTGAAGTGTTGTTATTTAGGCTCATAAAATCTCTCATAGCCAAACTTTGGGCAGAGTGCAGGGAATCTTATGAAAGAAGGGGGAGATAGAAAGACCTGGAGGGAACAGGAGCTCCACAAAGGGAGCAACAGAACCAAAAAATCTGGGCACAGGGGTCTTTTGTGAGACTGATAATCTAAACAAGGACCATTCATGAAGATAACCTAGACTCCCTGCCCAGATGTAGCCCATAGCAGCTCAGTGTGGCACATACATTTAATCCCAGCACTTCAGAAGCAGAAGTCTCTGTGAGTTTGAGGCTAGCCTGTTCTACAGAGTGAGTTCTGGGATAGCCAGAGCTACACAGAGAAAGCCTGTCTCAAAAACAAAACCCCTCAAAACAAAAATAAAGAGAGACAGACAGAGAGAGAAAGAGACAGAGAGAGAGAGGAAGGAAGGAAGGAAGGAAGGAAGGAAGGAAGGAAGGAAGGAAGGAAGGAAGGAAGGAAAAGAAAAAAGAAGGAAAGAAAAAGCTTATGCCTTCTTTTACTTCTCTTGATGGGAACTGATTATTGTTGCATGTACGTCACTGTAGTCTGCTTTGGGGTTGTGGGGAGGAAGCTGCTGTGAACTGAGTATATGACCGAGAAGGCCCCCATTGTTCATTCATTTTAGGAGAGTTAATCTTTTCCACTCAGTAAATGAACTGTGACTTGCAAGAGTCTCTTAGATCCCAGAGGGAATGAGGCTCAGGAAACGGAGAAAGACACATTGCTCTGCAAGCTATGACAGGGACAGGTGTGTGGCAGACAGTCTCCAGGGACCATGTCCCCAACTGCTGAAGCTTCATCACCCCAGGGGACAGCCAACTTAGAAACCAATTAGCCAAAGTGCTGAGTGTCAGTCAACCAGTGCAGCAGGAACTCTGGGAGGAAGAGAGACAAGACTCTCAAAGAGAGGGAGATATGAGCTCAGAGCGCATTTATTAATATCTCAACCAAGAGAGGAAGGCTCTGGATAGACAGGCATGGTCAGGACTAAAAGTGAGCTGAGCTGTTTTAAGGATTGGGTTGTTATGCTCCATTTTAACATGAGGTGTGCTTAGAGTACATCAGAGTTACTAGTAAGCAGGAAACACTAGGCCCTCCCTCTTTGACTACAGTGCCTGCTTGTCTCAGAACTCTGGAAATTAGAAAGTTACAGATAGCCTGCTATTTAACTGAACCCATGAACAGAAAAAGGGGCCATCTCTAACTCCACCTTCTTCTTTAGACAAGGCTTTGTGTCTTAAACCAAGGAAAATGGGAATTTGAGAATGGGGCACATCCCACTGGCCTAAGGAAAGAAGAGGGGAGGAGCTTCTTCCTCTAGATCCAGGCTTTAAAAACCACTGTCTTTTGTCAAATCAGCACACAGACAAGGTCTGCTTTTTCTCTGTGTTAACATCCCTCTCCACAGAATGGTATGTTAAAAATAGCTTTGAATAGTATGTTAAAAATAGCTTTGAATAGTATGTTTAAAATAGCTTTGAGGGCTGGAGAGATGGCTCAGAGGTTACCAGCACTGTCTGTTCTTCCAGAGGTCCTGAGTTCAATTTCCAGCAATCACATGGTGGCTCACAATCATCTATGATGTGATCTGGTGCCCTCTTCTGGCATGCAAGTGTACATGCAGATAGAGCACTCAAAATTAGATTAAAAAATAGCTTTGAATAGTATGTCTAAAATGGCTTCGTTTTCATTGGTCTCTTGGATTTACTATCTAAACACTTACCTACATCAGTGCAGATTTCACCTTTCCACTTGAGAACACCAAGTAGTTTTCTCAACTACGCAATCTATGAAGGTTCCTTAAAAGACTGTTACTGCTGGGATTGGTGGTCCACACCAGTAATTCCAGTCCATACTTGAGGAACTGAGATTAGTAATACTAGTCGGTACTCGAGGGAGAGGCTGAGACAGGAGGATTTTGAGTTTGAAACCAGTTTGTCTCAAAGTCCCATGTGAGAGAATAATACTCTTGGCCTTTTAAGGTCCTCCTAGCTAGGAATATGCTGGGAAAGGGGTGGGAACAGTAGATGTAGATGAGCCTTCTTGGATGAGCCATTTAACATCCGTAAGTCTCACATTCAGTGAGACTCTTGAAAATAGAACTTTAATATACCAATCCTATTTAATTTCCTTTTTAATGCTGCAAATTAACCCCAGGGCCCCACATGCTAAGCAAGCTGTATTAGTTAAATTTTTATCACCGTGACAGAAATACCTGACCTTCCCCTGCCCCCCCCCCCACCAAAAAAAAAATGTAAAGGAAGAACAACTTTATTTTGTTGAGGTTTCTCAGACCATGCGTGTTTGGTCCTAGCTGCAGGAGAATGTAGCAGAAACCATTCCTTTCTGGGCGGACAAGAAGCAGAGGGGGGCAGGGCAGCTCACCTCCAATGACTCACTCCTGTGACCTAGTTCTTTAAGCTAGGCCCTATTTCCTACCGTTTGCAAAACCTCCCAAAACAACCAACATCAGCTAGGGGGCCAGACATTCAAACATGAGCCTATGAAAGATGTTTCATATTCAAGCCAAAACACATGCGGTCCACCACTGAACCACTCCCTACCTTACCAGTTTTATCTCAAAGTCCATTACGAAAATTAATATGCTTACTTTGCATATTTTGGCAAGGCATAAAATTAATAAAAACGTAAGTTGTTTTAAAAAACCACCCCTAGGGTCCTGAACCTTACCTGGGCAGCAGGGTAGAGCTGACTTCAGATGTGGAGGCGGGAGTGAGCCAGCTTGAGAGACTGAGTGCAGGGGTACAGGCCCTGAGTCCTATCTGCCATGTGGTGGGGTTGGCAAGGGAGAGATCCCCTCCCCTCCCTTTTGCCCTGGACACTAGCAGTGGGCTGGACAGCTGGCCCCAACTGGAGAAGGAGAGCTGTCCCTGCCCCTCACCTGCTGCAGCACCTGGGACAGCAGGCCTTGCACCTCACCTGAGCAGCACAGTAGAGCTGGCTCTAATGGTAGAGGTATAGGTGGGGCAGCCCTGAGGGTGTGACTATGGGAGAGCTGGCCCCACACCTTGTCTGCCTTGTTGCAGCATGGGCAAGAGAAAGATGCCCCTCCCCGCCCTCACCCCTTGCCACCTACGACAGGCAGACGAGCTGGCCCTGCGGTCTTGAGAGCAGGAGAGCTGTCCCTGCCCCTCACCTGCTTGGGCCCTGCACCTCTCCTGGGCATCACAGTAGAGCTGGCCCTGAATGTGGGAGTTGCAGGTGAGCTGGCCCCAAGGGTATGAGCACAGGTGAGCCAACCCTGCTGGGCAGTTGCATTCAAGGGAGAGACACTCTCCTCCCCTCTCTTGTCCCTTGCCATCTGTGGCAGGTGGGAGAAATGGCCATGTCCTTCAGCAGCAGCAACGCCTGAGAGAGCGGGCCCTGCACCTAGCCTGGGCAGTAGGGTAGAGCGTAGGGCTTGCCCTGGTTGTGGGGTTTCCTGGTGAGTCAGCCTTGAGGGTGTGAGAGCAGGAGAGCCAGTGGGCTGGCCAGCTCAAATACCTCTCAGGCCCAGATCCAGACCTTTGAATTGACCCATCACAACATCTACCCCACCCATGAACTGCTGGACGCATGAAGGGGCTGGTCCTACAGATCCAAAACTACAGGATCTCCATGAAACAGGACAACAAAAGGGTATCAGAGGAGAGTCCCAGTGAAGTTCCAGTATTGAAAGAGTAGCAGAAGCTAGAGACCTCCTACCAGACCAATGAGTTATTGCAATGAATATTTGTAAGCAAAGAGGTATGAACAAAATGGCATACTGTGGGACACACTGTGACATACTGCAGCTTCCAGAACAAGATTTTTTTTTTCTCTGTTTGGAAGTAGGTTGCAAGGGTGAGGGATGGGTACAAGGGGAAGGAGAGATGAGTGGGATTGGGGTGCATGATGTGAAAGTCACACACACACACACACACAACACACACACACACACACACACACACACACACACACACACAAACCCAATAAAAGTTTTTAAAAAATAATCCTAGGCAAGGTAGTGGCGGCACACACCTTTAAGGCTGGCGGATCTTTGAGTTCAAAGCCACCCTGGTCTACAGAGTAACTTCCAGGACAGCCAGGGTTGCACAGAGAAACCCTGTCTCACATCCCTCCCCCGCTCCCCGCCCCCCCCCAAAAAAAAAGAAAAGAAAAGAAAAATCTCTCTTAGAATGCTGTGAAAGATGAGTACCGGAGTTGGAACCACAAGAGCAGAACCAGGAGAGGAGGTGTACCATCCCGTGAAGATGCTGTCTGGTTTCTGCACCTAAACTATTTTTCCCAACCAGAGGTGAAATCCTGAAGTGCGATTGGAGGATCTCAGACAGCTTCATCCATCCCGCGGCAGCCAGCATCACCCTTCACTGGTAGCTTGCGGAATTGCATCGTGGCTTCAGCTCATCGATCAGTTAGATACTGACTAACCAAGCGGGGAACTGTGAGCAAATGGAGAGAGGAGGCTTACTGTGCGGCAGGAGGAACAGCGCCTTTCCACCCCCCGTGCCGCTGGTGGCTGCTGTAACCGCAGCCTTCCCGGTCCCAGCCACTCTAAACTGTGGAGAGCTCGGTGGGCTTCCCAGAGGAGCGGCTCGGCGAGGCTGGACGCAGGATCCGCATTCCCCCCTGCTCTCTCAGGGGTAGGTTTACTGCTGAAGTCATTGTCCTCCTCTCTTCTCAGCCTTAACCCTCCGCAGAGGCGGGTTCTGCCGTTTAGGTTTGTGAAGTACAAATTAGCATAATCCGATTAGATTAGCCGGCGAGGGGGCCTTTGGTCTGAAAAGCAGAGAGAAGAAAAGTGTCTCACAAAGAGGGGAGAGGTGGCCACTGCCCTCCGTGCTGCGGGCCGCCTGAATGCCTGCACCTGCACAACCCTCTTGTCAATAAGGACTCTCAGATGGTATTAGCCAGGGGACTGAGGGGTCCGGGGAGCCTGGGGGAGGTAAGCGTGAGAGGAGAAAGGCAAAACGGCAGCTCTGCATCCTATTAATTGATTTATCTGGCTCGCTGGAGCAAGCGCTGCTGACAGAAGAGTGACTGGCTCACTCCTGCCCCGCGCTGAGAGCCTTAGCCTCTAATCTGGCCCGAGGAGATAACATCTGAGAATCTCTGTAAGACGCTGATAAGGGGGTTGACTTTATTTGATAAGGGGATAAAGTTTGGTTGGCGTTTGATTTTTTTTAGTCGGTTCAGAATTTGGCCGTCTGCAACCTTCCTTTGCTCCCGGGAAAAGACAAAAATAGAAACAGAAAAGAAAAAAAAAGCTATGTGGTAGTATAGACGCTGGGAGTTATCTTTGGCTGTTGCGTAACTTGTATTTAAAACCACAATAGATAAACTGAGGGAGCCGGTGTTTTTTAACAGGCAAAGTCAGGGAAACTGATTGAGCATACCTTTTTCCACAGTTAGTGGATATGAAGAAATTTGTCATTATTTTGACGCATTAAAAAAAGGACTTGTTCATGTGAGTAAATGCTGAGTCTCAATCAAGTGATCTCTGTGTGTGTCTGTGCTGTGTGTGTATTTGTGTGTGAGCATTCGTGTGCATACCTGTGTGTGTGTGTGTGTGTGTGTGTGTGTGTGTGTGTGTGTGTGTGT